>NC_058131.1:134218577-134228550 GCF_016433145.1 Gracilinanus agilis | reverse complement strand
ATATATATATATATATATATATATATATATATATATATATATATATATATATACACATTATAAATTTACAAATAGTATTCTTAGAAAAGGGCCATAGGCTTTGCCAAATTTCCAAAGTGCGTAATAGCAAAAACGTTTAAGAATCTCCATTACAGAGGGCTTAGTTTCACACTGAGTTAGGGGCTCAAGCTATATGGGGTACACTTACTATATAATACTGCCAAAAATATGACCTTAAGTCTTTCATGGGCTATTATTGGCTGACTGAAGGGTAACAGTACTTTTTCTCATCCCACAGAAAAATAATTCAACTCCATACCCAATCTATTCCCAAATTTCACAAACTTGCAAGATACGAAATCTTCAGCATTTCTATCTATTGCCAGAAAAAGTCCAGCAGCTAGACATCGAGAAATTCCATGTAAAGTAATTCTAGAAAATATAAAATACCTGGGAAACTACTTGCCTAGACAAATGCAGGGATTATATGAGCACAATATCAAAATATTTTTCACACAAATAAAATCAGATCTAAACAATTGGGAAAACATTAATTTCTCATGGATAGGCCAAAAAATAATAAAATTACAATTAATTAAATTAATTTCCTTATTTGGTGTCATGCCAATCAAACTACTAAATAATTATTTTATAGAACTTAAAAATAATAACAAAATTTATCTGAAAGAATAAAAGGTCAAAAATATCAAAGTACTTAATGAAAAAAAATGAGGATTGTTGTCTAGCAGTGTCAGAACTCAAGCTATACTATAAAGCAGTATTCATAAAAATAATTTGGAGGGTAATTTGGAACTATTCCCAAAGGGCTATAAAACTCTACATACCCTTTCATCCTGTAATACCACTACTGAGTCTATACACTAAAGAGAATTTTTAAAAGTGGGGAAAGGATCTACTTATACAAAAATATTTAAAGCAGTTTTTTTGTGGTAATCAGGAATTGGAGACTGAGAGGATTTCCATTAATTGGGGAATAGCTGAACAAATTGTGATATATTTTGGAGATGGAATACTATTTTTATAAGAAATTATAAGCAGGACGATTTCAGAAAAAGCTAAAAAGATCTACATGAACTGATACAAAATGATCTAGGACAATTCTGAAGGGTTTATGACAAAGAATGATATCCACTTCCAGAGAAAGAACTGTTGGAGTTACATGCAAATCAAAGCATAATATCTTTAACATCAGTTTATTTATGATTTCATTGGGGGGGGGGGGTTAACTCTAAAAAAGTATTCTTTTACAACAATGACCAATATGAAAATGTGTTTTGCAAGGTAATACATATATAAGCAAGATCACCTTACTTACCATCTCTGAATATGGGGAGGTAATGGAGGAAGGAAAGGAATTTGGATCATAGAATTTTGGAAAATGCATGTTGAAAATTATTACATGTAACTGGGAAAATAAAATATCTTTGAATTTAATAAAAAGGGGGAAAGACCTACTTCAACAAAAGTATTTATAGCAGCCCTATTTGAGATAGCAAAGAACTGGATCCTAAGGATGTCTATCAGTTGGGGAATGGTCTAGCAAAGTGTGGTACATGATGGTGATGGAATAATATTGAGCTATAAAAAATGATGAACAAGATGATTTCAGAGAGAGCTAGAAAGACATACAGTAACTGATGTAGAGTGCAATAAGTAGAATCAGTAGAACATTTTACATAGTAACTATAATATTGTATGATGATGGACTATGAAAGACTTAGCTACTCAGTGCAATATGATGATCCAGGAAAATTCTGAAGGACTGACTTATGACAAAGAATGTCAATCAACTTCAGAGAAAGAACTGTTGAAGACAGAATGCAGATCAAAGCCTACTGCGTCTTCATTTGAATTTATTTGGGATTCATTTTGGGATATTGAACATATATGAGTAATCTCTAAAACAATGAACAACATGGAAATAGATTTTATATGATAATACATGTATAGTCCATATAAAATTGCTTACCATCTCTGGGAAGGGAGAGAGAATGGAGGGATGGAGATAATTTTGATCTTATAACTTAAGAAATTTTGTGGGAAATTGTTATTACTATAATTGGTATAATAAAAAAATATTTTTAACAATCACCCCTGGAAACTGATAGACACTGATATTACTGGTGGAAGCTAACAATATAGAAGTTTAAATAAAAAGAGGGAATAACTGTCTTTTAGTAGTAAACTTTTAAATTTTAATTTATTTCCAGAATAACTAACTAATATAATGAAATAAATGTGATTTTATTCGACCCAGTAAAAGCCATGAATATTTAGGGGAAATTTCAGGCACTGTTAGTTATAATTATGTTGTAACACAATATTTTAAATATTATAAACTTTAAAATATGAAAGAAAAGATAACAAGGGTAAATATAATATTTACATCAATATAAGTGGTGCAAGATGTCTTTTATTTTCCAGTTTCCAATTAGGAACTTTAACTAAATATAAAATGCTCTCAACTTCTTTTGATTCTAGCTGCTGAACCGGAAAGTTGGCCAAACTCTAGAAAGCCTAGTGAGGTTCATGGGAAATGGGGAGCAAGGATAAGGCTAAGACTTTACACCACCCCAGCCTCCCTTCCTCCCCAACAGAGGCATCTCCAGCATCCCTGCTGCCCCTGATAGAGGAGTGGAGAGAAACCAAACTGGGGGATCCAAGGACCAGGGTTGGCATCCATAGACCAAGGCTGAAGATAGTGGAGCAGGTTCTTACTGCCTATACTCATTGGTGTGTCCATATACATCCACATGCTTATGAATATATATAGTTGTTTATATATACATATATACATACACTCATGTGTATGTATACATATGTGCTCATGTATATATACATATATATGTGATGCATGTGAGTGTATCTTTGTATTTGTGAGAGTATATGTAATTATATGTTTGTGAACTATTTGAAGATATGTCTCTGTGACAATACGTAAATACTTCAGATTCTGTCAATATGTGTATGACTACATGTGTGATTGTGTATGGATATGTATTTTTGTAAGTGTGAGTGTATGATGTGTGTGATATATGTACATGTGAATGAATATATCTCTATATTTGAGAGTATATGTGATTACACATAAAGAATACATGTATATGTTTGTGACAATGTGATTTTTATGATATAATGTACATTATATTCATTCATGATTCTATAGAAATACATATGAATATATATGTGCATGTGTTTGTGAGAATGTGATATGTGTGCGATGTTTGTGCATGTACCTGTATGTATGTGTTAAAATCTATGATTATATGTTAAAAATTTTAGTTAATATCCAATAACTCCAAGTATATATTTTATAAGATTTATTAGTAATTACTTGAAGTAGAAGAAATAAAAGAAAAAAAGTAAAAGCCTAAGTAAATAACATGTGAGAAAAAAATTCTCTTGCCTGGTACTCACTCCACCTCAACAGCCGCATTACCAGGAAAAAGAGCATGAAGGTAGAGCTATACAAAACTTATATCTTTCCTACGTTAGTACATTACCTAGATATGTAACTGGGATGCTGGGAAAGAGAGTCCCTGGAGAGCAAAATCCTAATTACACAATGTGCTTTAGGTGTATATGTGTATCTATGGGACAGTGTATGTATGTATGATGGTAATTCCTTGTTTATTTGTCAATGTTTGTTTGTGAGTACTGTGAGGAAGTGAACATGTACATGATCCTATTCACTTTATTGACCAGCAAGCATCCCAGCATGAAATGATTGTGTCTCTGGGCATTCTGTGCATCAGAGAAGATGTCAGGAGAGTTGGTGATCCAGCATGGAAGCCTCTCAATTGGGAAAAAGCTGATGACCAAAATCAGGGACCATGGCCAACTTGGATTTCTAATAGAGGCATTGCCGAGATTGGCTGAGTCTGGGAAAGAGTTGACTTCTGAGAGTATGAGGTGAAGGGGCTTTGGGATCCAGCAAAGATGACTGTGCATAGGGAAATATAGTGGAGTTTACCTGGAAAAGGTCTTCATAAGCGAACACAAAAAAATTCAATTCATGCTGGACACCTAGCCATTTTGAGAGAAGTCCCATTTCTCATGTCTCATTAAATTTCTTTGTGTGATTAAACCAGGAACCATAATTTACTTGGGAAGAGAAGGCAGAGAGAGGGTCAATGGCATGCTCTGAAGTCATGCCCAGAAGCATCCTGACTCTGACCATGGGAAGTGCCCAGCTGCCCACCTTTAGCATGGCCCAGAAGACAGGAGAGCTCCAGCCATTAGGGGAATCAAACCACAGTTTCCTCAGATCAATATCCCAGATTAATAATACCATAACTACTAACCTAGTAGTAGTATTAAGATTGCCTTCTGTCTGAGGCCCAGAGGACAAACACATTCTATCTAATCTTTATCAAATCAGCAGAGGAAAGGGCAAAGATGGAAGAAACTCAGGGTCCCTTCAGGCATTCTACTGCCCCTATCCCATCAATGACACTGGGGCCTTGGGGGAAAGCAGGGCTCCCTTAACCACAGGATATACCCAAAATGACTCTATCACCCTACACAGGATCTGGAACAGTCTTCTACACCATAAGTTTAAACCTGCCACTGTTGAAATCATAGTATCTCATTGTTAGGCAGAATGGATGTTGAGGTCCCTAGAATAGAGTAAGAAATCCCTTCTAAGTCTAGATTCTGTTTGAAGTCTTCCAGGGATGCATTCCCAAATCTTACTACATAGAAATCGTTAACCTTATCATCTATGGCATTTTTTTTCCGATCATATCTAAAACCTCTTTAGAGTTGTCAAGTATAGTGCAATTAACATCCAATTAAGAATAAGAATAATAGTCAACATTTACATAGTGCTTACCATATGCCAATTGCTTCATTAAGCACTTCACAAAAATTATATCATTTTATCTATATAAAAATTTTAGCAGTTGGGTACCATTATTTTTTTCCTCTTTACAGATCAGAAAACTAAGGCAAACAGAGATATGATAACTTGCTCAAGATCACACAGCTAATGGATTTTCTGAGAGTAGAATGTAACACAAGTTTCCATCCATTGACCTTTAGGGATCCTGCCAGGGAACTGTTATAAAGAAGGGTAGTTATTATAATATCCAGCTGAGTGGCAGGACCTGGGTGTCCCTGCACCAGCCATTAGGGGAATCAAATCACAGTTTCCTCAGATCAATATCCCAGATTAATAATGCCATAACTACTAGCCTAGTAGTAGTATCAAGATCGCCTTCTTTATTTTTATACCACAGCTCAAAAAGTATTGTCTAGCTATAACCAAAATAGTCATCTCTTGAAAAGCTTCCTTCATAATATCCTTGAGCTATTCATTATTTTGATGATCAAAGAAGCTTCTGTAATATCATGATCAATTGACCCAGACTCTCCTTTCATCTAATCCCTGTAACTCCCCTTGTTATTGTCAATATTCCTCAATTTCTTGGGCTTGCAGAAAAGCCTTGGAAATATTTTGGTTAAAGTCTTTTTCACAAACAATTTTCTATGAGAAAGTTTCACCCCTAAGCAAAATGTAATGCTTATGCTCCACTTTCTATAAAAATCTTTCTCTTTGTCATCATAAATGGTAGACTTAGCCATAATCTCTGTGTGATCTGTGTCTCACCAGCTCAGATTCCCTTCCAGTCTCTCAGGGATCTGTTCTTTCTGTCTCTATTGTTCCTCTCTCCCTCACTTTGACCTTCAATGGCTAGCTAGGAGCTGGCCTCCTTAAACTGTTTTTCTCTCCATGGCTATTACAGTGGGTTTAACTCCTGGTTACCTGGTCCTTATACACCTCACATACCCAGTCATTTATCCATCTGTCATTTATCATCTATTATCACCCATCAACCTCCTCACTTTCTTGGCTTTGATTTTGTCCCCTGCAAAATGAGGAGTTTGAATCAGATCAACTTAAAGCTTCATTCCAGCTCTGAAATTCTATGATCTAAGATTCTTGGCCCCATCCATCAGTGATCAACCATCCATCAGAAGCTGGGTTTAAAGACTAATGAAATTTTTTAGGCTTAGAACCATAACTTTAACAATGCAATACACCCACTAGGTTTACTGGAAGGCTGTTGAACAGTGCCTCCCATTCTTCATAACAAATACTTCAAACTGAATTAAGGTGATTTGCCCAGGGTCACACAGCTAGTGAGTGTCTGAGGGTGAATCAGAACTCAGGTTTTCCTGACTCCAAGTCCAGATTTCCATCCACTTCACCATCTACATGCTCTGAGGACTAGGTTTTCATTGGCCAATACCCTCATTACAAAATATATGGCTTTTGATATGAAATGGAATTTGGCAACCTGTAGGACCATTTTTGTACTCCATCTAAAGGGATGTGACTAATTAAAAACCTTGTTTTGAAACTGTCTTGCAGTGGTATTGCATAATCTCAATCCCCAAAACAATACTTTTATGAGGTTTTTGATCAAGCCAAACCTTTCAGGACTCCCAGTGTTTATGCATATGAGAAATTTAATTAATTACTTGTAATCATTTTGTTAAATTAATATGTTAAGTTGTCATTTCACTATCATTAATAATTGCATTATTAGTGTTGGCAGATCAAATAACTGTGTATGAGATAATCATCAGAAAGAATAATCAAGACACAATAACAAATTAAGTATTCTATATTAGTAAGTGAGGTAAGATTAATTCTCTGTGCACTTTTGACCATGAGCAGTGTACTCTCATAATTGGACAACATATGCCCAATCAAACTGGATATTGCATGGCAGGTTATGAGACTCAGTGAAAAAGGACTATGAAATCTTGAAATCAGTGGCTTGAGGCTACAAGGAGTGTAGTAAAGCCTTTGTTAACTTAAATATTTATCAAACCGGTCAGTGCAAATGTCAGATTCAATGTATTTCTTGAAAAGAAATGCCAGGAGCCCCTCAGAGAAATAAGGATCTCCATCAGGGTCCATCGAGTCAATGTAGACAGCAGAGCCTTACATTGATCCCTATTGTCTGAAAATCAGGCCACAGGATGGATGGATACCCAATCAGACCCCTCTTTGTGACTCTCTTCTGATTAATACTTTTTATTATTAAAATGATCATGATCTATATTTTTAGAATAACCTCAAGTTTTATAGTACAGATATGAAATCATTTAATAGAGATCCATTTATAGAACTCCCATTATAGAATTCCCCTTAATACTCTATAATAAACCAGCATTTAATGAGTTAATAACTACACCCTCAGTGAAATAGCAGGAACTGCTTTTTTTACTGTCTCAGGAGCTCGAAGGACACAACATGGCAAAATCAAAATATAATACAGTCTCATTTTATTTTCTCACACTCAATTTAACCCTATGAAGTGAAAACATTCTCACACTTTACTACTTTCCCACTTAGGCTTGTCCCCCTGAATTTGGGGGTTCTCACACTCTAATCCACTTTTGAAATATGTTGAAGGTTTTTTTTTATAAAAATAAAACTTAGATAAAGTAGAGTTTTGGTAACCTTGAGGCATGTTTAATCTCAGTGTAATCTATATGTAGGATTTTGTAGAAATTTGTTAGGTGTGCCAGCTTAACCAGTATAACCTTGAGTTTTTCTCTGTTTTGAATTTGAAATGTAAATTTTCCCAACATTTGTGTGACTGTGAGAGAAAGATATAAAAATAAAGATTTGCAGGAAGTCTGGGAGAACAGCTTCCGGAAATCTACTGTGTCTCCAACTCTCTCTCTTCCTCCATTTTGACTAAGCCATCACACCTCTCAAGATAACAGGAAATTGCTGGCTGGATTCCAGCAAAGAAATTCATTTTTTAATCATGAAATTACATGTCATCCACATTGTTTTAATAAGAAAGAAAATGCTGGATATCTGCCAATTTTTGCCTTCATTATTATTTTTGAAAATGTTTCACAGAACTTCATGTGAAATGCAATAAATACAAGGATTCCTGCCACTTTTTAAGATTGAGAGGCAGAAAATGGCACAATGTTGAAATTGTGTGTGCAGTTCTGGTTTGCATTCCTAATATGATTTAAAATGTGTAATGTAAAATTGTAAAAAGAGCCAAAATTGTGCAGTCTGAAAGTTTTTTGAAATCTTCAACTTGTCCACAATTTTGTGTTTTAGATGAAAAGGTGTTGTCTCAACGGTCCTTCTCCACTTTTGTCCTGTCTGTCATGGTTTTTCAAATATAAATTATTAGTTTACATAATTTTGTATTAACATTTTTTCACAAAATTTTGCCTTGCCTTATTAAAGTTACATAAATTATAGTTAAATGGGAAAAATGATGTTCAATCTTTTAAAAATTACAAAACTTTCTCAGATGGATCAATAATTACTTTCATTTTGTGTTTTATTTGAGAAGGTGCCTAGAGAATTAATTCACTGTTTGATTTGTTTTAAAAGATTTTTATCTTCTGTGATAAACTTTGCTGTGTACCAGAAAAATATATATATATATATATACACATATATATATATATATACATATATAAAACCACGCTAAAGACAAAAAAAGTTGGGCAACATATCTCTACTATCCCAAAAAGAGAGAACCTCCCCAATGGCCTTCCCTAAGAAAGATCAGATCAAGATCAAGATCTGCTGAGTCTGCTCATTTTATCACTGTATTTGCTTCTCTGAACACTATAAATATCTGTAAATTGTAAGAACCAAGGTCTCTCAGACCATATTGGGGTGTCTATAGCCCCTGATTTTTGCGACCTACATCTCTCATGATAAAATCAGTCTGCAGAATGTCCCATAACTCTGAAAAAAATTCACAGGGAAAGTATGGAGTAGTACATTACTGGACTCAGAACCAAGCAGAATAGGTCCCAGTTTTGTCTAAGTGACCCTAGACAAATTACTTAACCTCAGCAATCCTCAGTTTTCTCATATACGTAATGAGGAAAATACCTGCTATGTCTGCCTCACAGGTAGATTATGAGCTCTTTCAAAGAAAGGACTTTTTCCTCTTTTTGTATCCCTTGTGTTTAGCATAGTGCCTGGTACATAATAGATTATTAATAAATATTTATTAACTAACAAAATAAAATAACGTATGTAAGACACTTTTAAAATCTTAAAAGTTCTCCCTAAAAGCTACCTCTTATTGGTAAGGGATGTGTGAATATGTGTGTTACCCACCTATGTTATATGCATATTTCTATTGGGTTATTTAAATATATTTTTCATATTACATACAACAGAAATATTGTTTAAAGAATAACTTGCATATGTCCATCAATGGGGAAAAAACTTGCATATGTCCATCAATGGGGAAAGAAATGATGAACAGAAACAAGGAAGATTTGATTTTATAAATACATATATCTTTTGTTTAATTGCTCCCTTCTTTAGTGCAGGGAGGGAAGAATGAGAGGGAGATACCTGAGAACTTTAATGTAACAAACAAACAAGTACATTTTTTTTTAAATCCTTACCTTCTAGACCACATGGTAAACTAGTAACAACCCAGAAAATAAGCTGAGAAAAACATCAAGGAAGGACTGAAATTTAAGAGAGTAATCCAACTTCCCAGAAAATAGAGACTACCTACAATTAGATAGGAAAAATGAACAAACAACAAAAAAAAGCACCTAACTCTAAAGAATTTTTATGGAGCCAAAGAGCAAGGTACAGACACAGAAAGGGACAGTGAAAAGCAAAGGAAACACCAACAAAGTCCAAAAGAAAAATATGGATTGGACACAGACTGGAAGAGCTCAAAAAAAGACTTCAAAAACCAATTAAGAGAAGCAGAGGAAAAATGGAGAAGAGAAATGAAAGTGATGGAAGAAGAAATGGGACAATTGAAAAAGGAGAACCAAAAACTGACAGAGGAAAATCAGGTCTTAAAAATCAAAATTGACCATCTAGAAACTAATGATTTCATGAGAAATGAAGAAACAATAAAGCAGAATCAAAGGAATGAATAAACAGAGGAAAACATGAAATATCTTATTGAAAAAA
>NC_058131.1:134195631-134217094 GCF_016433145.1 Gracilinanus agilis | reverse complement strand
ATATATATATATATATATATACATATATAAAACCACGCTAAAGACAAAAAAAGTTGGGCAACATATCTCTACTATCCCAAAAAGAGAGAACCTCCCCAATGGCCTTCCCTAAGAAAGATCAGATCAAGATCAAGATCTGCTGAGTCTGCTCATTTTATCACTGTATTTGCTTCTCTGAACACTATAAATATCTGTAAATTGTAAGAACCAAGGTCTCTCAGACCATATTGGGGTGTCTATAGCCCCTGATTTTTGCGACCTACATCTCTCATGATAAAATCAGTCTGCAGAATGTCCCATAACTCTGAAAAAAATTCACAGGGAAAGTATGGAGTAGTACATTACTGGACTCAGAACCAAGCAGAATAGGTCCCAGTTTTGTCTAAGTGACCCTAGACAAATTACTTAACCTCAGCAATCCTCAGTTTTCTCATATACGTAATGAGGAAAATACCTGCTATGTCTGCCTCACAGGTAGATTATGAGCTCTTTCAAAGAAAGGACTTTTTCCTCTTTTTGTATCCCTTGTGTTTAGCATAGTGCCTGGTACATAATAGATTATTAATAAATATTTATTAACTAACAAAATAAAATAACGTATGTAAGACACTTTTAAAATCTTAAAAGTTCTCCCTAAAAGCTACCTCTTATTGGTAAGGGATGTGTGAATATGTGTGTTACCCACCTATGTTATATGCATATTTCTATTGGGTTATTTAAATATATTTTTCATATTACATACAACAGAAATATTGTTTAAAGAATAACTTGCATATGTCCATCAATGGGGAAAAAACTTGCATATGTCCATCAATGGGGAAAGAAATGATGAACAGAAACAAGGAAGATTTGATTTTATAAATACATATATCTTTTGTTTAATTGCTCCCTTCTTTAGTGCAGGGAGGGAAGAATGAGAGGGAGATACCTGAGAACTTTAATGTAACAAACAAACAAGTACATTTTTTTTTAAATCCTTACCTTCTAGACCACATGGTAAACTAGTAACAACCCAGAAAATAAGCTGAGAAAAACATCAAGGAAGGACTGAAATTTAAGAGAGTAATCCAACTTCCCAGAAAATAGAGACTACCTACAATTAGATAGGAAAAATGAACAAACAACAAAAAAAAGCACCTAACTCTAAAGAATTTTTATGGAGCCAAAGAGCAAGGTACAGACACAGAAAGGGACAGTGAAAAGCAAAGGAAACACCAACAAAGTCCAAAAGAAAAATATGGATTGGACACAGACTGGAAGAGCTCAAAAAAAGACTTCAAAAACCAATTAAGAGAAGCAGAGGAAAAATGGAGAAGAGAAATGAAAGTGATGGAAGAAGAAATGGGACAATTGAAAAAGGAGAACCAAAAACTGACAGAGGAAAATCAGGTCTTAAAAATCAAAATTGACCATCTAGAAACTAATGATTTCATGAGAAATGAAGAAACAATAAAGCAGAATCAAAGGAATGAATAAACAGAGGAAAACATGAAATATCTTATTGAAAAAAATAGCTGACCTAGAAAATAGATCTAGGAGAGACAATTTGAGAATTCTTAGACTACCTGAAAGCCATGATCAGGAAAAAACCTTGGACATCATATTACAAGAAATTTTCAAAGATAACTGCCCAGATATCCTCAAACGAGAAAATAAAATTGAAATTGAAAGAATTCACAGATCACCTCCAGAAAGAAATCCTCAAATGATAATTTCCAAGAATGTAATAGCTAAATTCAAGAGCCACCAAGCCAAGAAGAAAATAACTCAAATAGCCAGAAAGAAACCATTCAAATATCATGGAGCTATAATCAGGATCCACAGGACCTAGCAACTTCTACATTAAAAGATTGAAAGGGGGGCAGCTGGATGGCTCAGTGGATTGAGAGCCAGGCCTAGAGATGGCAGGTCCTAGGTTTGAATCTGGCCTCAGACACTTCCTAGCTGTGTGAGCCTAGGCAAGTCACTTAACCCCCATTGCCTAGCCCTGTAACAAATAAAATTAATATAGAAGGAAATATATAAAAGATATTAGAGTTTAAAAAAATTTTTTAAAAAGATTGAAAGGCATGGAATATAGTATTCAGGAAGGCAAAAGATTTGGGTTTACAACTCAGAGACACAGATCCAACAAAACTGAACATATTCTTTTAGGGGAAAAAATGTACATTCAATAAGATAGAGGATTTCCAAGCATTCCTGAGGAATAAGCAAGGCCAAAACCAAAAGAAATCTGTGATATACAAAAAAAGCCCAAAAAGGTAAATAAGAATAAGAAAATTTAAGGGGCTCATTAAAGTCAAAATGTTTATGTCTACATGGAAAGAGGGTTTCTGTAATTCTCAAAAATTACCCTTAGTGGTAGAGAAGATAGAAGGAATTTATTCAGAAAGAGGGTGGAGAAGTAAGCTGATTATAATGATACGATATATATGATGATAAAAATGATATGTTTATGATATATATATATGCATATGAATGATATGTAAAAAAATCAAAGGCTGAGAGGGTTGCACTAAGAGAAAAAGGAAGGGAGAGATAGAACAGGGTAAGTTATATAACATAAAGAGGCATGTAAACTCATTAGAGAGAGGAGAGGATAAGGGTAGTAACAGGCAATGTTTAAACTTTACTCTCACTGTAACTGGCTCAGAGAGGGTAAAACAAGTATACTCAGTGGAATATAGAATTCTATCTTACCCCACAGAGAAGTAGAAGGGGAATAAGATAAGAGAAGAGGGAGATAATTGGAGGGAAGGGTGTTAGGGTTCATTTCTATGACCACCGAAGGAATATACAAAGACAATGCAATACAAACAAGGAGAAGTCTTTATTCCTAGCTAGCTAGGGGAGCTCAGTCAAGGAGCTCCAAAGCAGCATAGAGTGGAGTTTAAATACATTTTTGAAGCTTTGATCTGGTACCTATGAAAGGACTCAGGGTTTCAGTTCAGTACTCAGGAAGGAACAAGACTTTACCATAGAGATGAAAAGGACTCAGTGTTTTGGTCTGGTGCCTAGACTTAAGGAGAACAGGATATTGCATATGAGACAGGTATGCAAGGTGGGAGTCAGTTGACTGGTTTTAGTTTTAATCATTTACTTCATTCCCTACTTCTGTTTGTTTATAATGAGAAATCTTTCTCACGACCACATCACTGCATAATTTGGGGATTGTATCTTTGGTACTGTTGCTTCAGAACCATAACCTGGACAGTGTTAATAGAATCTTTAACAAACTGGACCAAGCGGTTAAGAATGCAGGGTCCAAAAGTCAAAGAAGAACAAGAATCACTAAGGGTCCCAGAAGGGTGGAAATAAGTGTGGTAAGCCATGGAGAAGACTGAAATAACTGCTGATACCATGACTGGCCTGTTGCCCAGGCTCTTTCCCTGGAGTCGAGGCTCCTTTTAAGTTCAGCCACTGATTCTGACTATACCAGTGTGATCTGTATAGAAGCTACACTCCTCCAGAAGGGCGGCACAGAGACCACCATCTTTAAGGAAAAGGAGGTCAAGGCCCTGCCTATTTTGCAAAACTTCCTCTGAAAGGGAAGTCAGAGACTTTTCCAGGGCTTCCAGAGACTGCTCGACTCTCCTAAGGTCAGTATTTACGGCATGATGTAATGCTGCCATATTGGCTTGGTAGAGAGTTAGGGAAGTAATACTTATGCTTGCTCTTTCCAGTCCAAGAATAGTAGCGAGGGTTAGGGCCATTACGGGTTCTCATCAAACCCATGGGGACTCCGAGTGTTGCAGGGCCAAGAATTGTTCCTCAGGATAATAAATCACCTGGGGAAGGATGGTGACAAGCAGGCAGACCTCCTGTGAGTGAGTTGTTAAAGTAGATTGTTCGACACAAGGAGTGAGACCAGTTACAGAACAAGACCACCGTGCTCCTAAAGGGGGGATATAATAGTTAATATTGATAGTAGTGGGGCTCATAACTTGGGGAAAGCACTGGGGATTTTTCTTAATAAGGGAAGAATTTCCAATGCAGGTGCCCCAACCAGTGATGGATTGTAATGTTAGGCCAACCTTTCAATCTCCCCAGTTACAAGAAGTTGGTCTGTCTAAGACAGAGGTATCATAGGAGGCATTTAAAGCTATAGCATCATAATAAGGGGGCCAAGCACTCAAGCAGAGCCAGCAACTTTGGGTCATATTAGGTTGGGAAATTGTTAAGAGCCATATAAGAGGCTCGAAGAAGTGGCCACAAGGGTCCTTCAAAGGGGTCTTTAAACTGAGAGACCGTAGTGGGGTCAGGGGAACTAAGAGGGATCAAAAGGCTGGAGATTCGCAAAATGGGACTTGGGGGATTTAAAACAGGGTTGGGGCCTCTGGGACAAGGGGGCTCTGGCGGGATTGTGGCTTATTTTTTAATAATTATAACACTACCTCAATCATTCCCGGTCTGATACCTCCTGATACCCCAGGTTCAGCTATAGGGGGCCATGCCTCTATATGATTTTTTGGGGTCCTGAGCAGCGTGGTGGCATAGGATGGTTAAAGCAGGAGAAAGAAAATGAGAACAACTAGACTAGTGGTTAGCCCATGCTGTCCCGAATTCTGCGGGCATCGAAGTTTATTATATATCTTTCTCAAGTAAAAAAAGTCACAGTTGGTAAGGGGCAATAAATCACGTATAATCCATTGAAGTCTAAAGAATACAGATGCAAAGACAAATGGTCAAATTCCAAACCCCAATTCAGAGGGGATAATTCCAGGAGAGGAAATATCCCAGGGAGATGCTCACCAGTCAAATCCTAAAGGAGCCAGTTCTAATCTGAATATGCACTCTTATCTAATTAACATTCGTTAGGAAAGGAATCATTAACTCAGTAGATGCTGGTCTGCCACTTCAAAGGTCTCCAATAAGAATTCTAAGAAAGGTGGGGATCAAAGACTGAGTCAAAAGAGGAGCCTCAGATTTTTATCTTAGATGGCCCATTCAGTCTGCATCCTGACATGCAGTGCAGAAAAATCATACACACAGTTTTACTTGCCGATGATTTTGTAATGGGATCCAGATAAAATATCTGTTACAGACTCTGTTTCTCTAAATGACTCCTAATAGCCTTCTTGGAGGGATCAAGTTGATTTTGGATTAACCTACCTGTTGGTACCAGAGCCTTTTTGGGGGCTCAGGTGACCAGGACCAAACACAAAGACTGCCTCAGCCTGGATTGGTCACGTAGGGAATCCAGATAACAGGCCCTAAATTTGATCCTATTTCTTCAAAGGTTTTAATACATAGAACGGCTTCCCACATTCAGCCAATAATCCAGCCGGGGTCCCTGGGTTGAATAATCCGAAGATTAATTTGGGTGCATCGGGGATTACTCCCTTCCCAATTTGTACTACCTTTTCCAGATGTACATTGAGCTGTATCATTCAAAATTAGACAGCCATGGGTCATGACGAAGGGGGGCTCCAGCCAGAGGCTATAGTCTCACATCCCCAATGGCTACAGTAATACTGCCCTGGCTGATTACAGGACTCTTTTCCAGGATTGCTCACAGGGCAAAAGTAGTGATGTATACAGGGCCTGTGTTTTACAGCCACTCCTTGATAGTCGCATTCCCAAATATAGGCAATGATCCTGCACCCAGGAAGGGAAAAGGTTGGGGAGCCTGAAGCAACAATCGTCTGGAGTTCTCCCATTTCCAATAAATAAAGAATCCATTTCCAAAGTTGGGGAATTAATAGCTAGAATTAATAATAGGTGGGAGGGAAGTGGGGACCTAAGGTTGGGTCAAAACATCACGAGTCAGGCGAATCTTCAAGGGGTTGTCAGGTTGACTGCAGACAGTCCAGGCGATATGGCTGGAATGGGGGGGAGGGGGAGGAGGGGCGGTCTGTTGGTCGGACATGGGAATAGTGAATCCAGGGACCGATTCCATCAACCTTAAGAGCCGAAGGGGTCACATAAAGGACAACAAACAGCCCCTTCCAACGGAGCTGGAGTGCCCTCTTCTGATGCCTCTTGACCCAAACCCAATCCCCAGGTTTTAAGGAATGTGGAACGTGTAAGGGAAGCTGGAACTGTGCTTGCAAGCAGAGCCAGAGATCCTGTTGTAGTTGAGAAAAAAGAAAGAACAAAATCATGTATTTATGGGGTCTTATTAATGTTAGGGGAGGGGAAAGAAGATAAAATAGAGGATAGAGATCCATATAATATCTCATAAGGGG
The DNA here is from genome assembly GCF_016433145.1 of Gracilinanus agilis. Lineage (NCBI taxonomy): Eukaryota > Metazoa > Chordata > Mammalia > Didelphimorphia > Didelphidae > Gracilinanus > Gracilinanus agilis. The sequence goes on along the minus strand of NC_058131.1, from coordinate 134,210,906 downwards.
ATAAGGATAGGGGGCCCTGTGTGTTCTGAGCTTTAAACAAGGCAAGGGGTAAGAGCGTCACCCAATCCCCACCAGACTCAATAACCATTTTAGTTAAATTTTCTTTTAGGGTCCGATTCATGCGTTCCACCTGGTTGGAACTTTGGGGACTGTATTCACAATGGAATTTCCACTTGACCCCTAGGGACTTAGTCAGGGACTGAATAACCTTAGACACAAAGGCAGGTCTGTTATCTGATCCTAAAAAGGCAGGCATCCCAAATCTAGGAATAATATCCTCGAGGAGCTTTTTAGCAACCACTTGAGCTGTCTCAGTCTTAGTGTAAAAGGCTTCTGGCCAGCCTGAAAAGGTGTCCACAAGAACCAGCAAGTACCGTTATCCATACTTTCCTGGTTTAACCTCTGTGAAATTGATCTCCCAATGCTCACAAGGGTGAGTACCACGAAATCTAGTTCTGAGATGGTTATCTTCTTTTGAGGCTCGAGTCAGCTGGCAAGTTTTACATTTCTGAGTCAATTCATCTAAAAAGCTGCTAGAGCCGCAAAAGCGAACCTGCCCTTTCTGGAGTAGGGATCATAATTTAGTGGCCCCCATATGAGTAAGATGGTGCAGGTGGGTAGAGAGAAGCTGGCCCATAGCTTGTGGGAGAAGGATATTACCATCTGGATCTTTGTACAGGATGCCAGACCAGTGACCTGACTTAGCCCAGACCCATTCCAGGTCAGCAGGGGAATACTGGGATGGGTCTGATGGGGGTGCAGGAATGCTAGTGTTAGGGCTACAAGGCTCTGATAAGTCCAAATTAAATGCAAGCTTGTATAGTGGGGCTTGTAAAGCCACTTTCCTGGCAGCTTCATCAGCCTGCCGGTTTCCTTTTTGCCTCTAGGGATGTACCTGACTGGTGTCCTGGGGTATGAACCACAGCAACTGCTCTGGGTTCCCAGATGGCTGCGAGGAGCTCCTGAATGTCCTGGAGCGAGGTGGCATATCCCCGCTCCCTATAAATTGGGGCATGGACATGCAGAGTGGCAAAGGCATATCGACTGTCAGTGTAAACTGTCAGCCACTCTCCCTTAGCCAAGCACAGGGCCATAGTCAGGGCAACCAATTCAGCTCGTTGGACGGAAGTCTTGTTGGGGAGGGAGGCACACCATCGAGTCTCACCAGTATCGTTCACAACCGCTGCACCAGCCCTCCGACCATCTGGGGTCATAAAGCAGCTGCCATCAGTAAAAAGAATAAAGTCTGAGTTTTGCAAGGGGGTATCTTTCAAATCAGGCTGGGCAGAAATAGATTCTACAAGCACTTCCTGGCAAGAGTGCATTGTTCAGTCCCCGAGCTAGTAGGCAAAAAAGTGGCTGGATTTAAGGCAGCCACAACCTGAAAGGAGAGTTGGCTTTCATGTAAAAGGAGAGCTTGGTAATGCATAAGGCGGGCATGGGAGATCCAGTGGGTTGGAGGCTGGCGAAGAACACTTTCCACTACATGCGAGGTAGCAATAACCAAAGGCTGCCCATGAGTGAGTTTATCTGCATCTCTGACCAAGAGGGCTATCCCTGCTATGATCCAGAGACAGACCGGCCAACCCGCGGCCACAGGATCGAGGTGCTTAGACAAATATGCTACTGGTCGGTCCCAAGGTCCCAATTTTTGGGTGAGGACTCCCTTGGCTATTCCACCAGCCTCTGCCACAAAGAGTTGAAATGGCTTATCTGAATCAGGAAGGGCTAGAGCAGGGGCTTCGAGCATTTCCATACGGAGGCACTGAAAAGCAATATCAATATCAGCGGGTCCATGTCTAGGATGGGGACTCATGAGTAGCCTCATACAGAGGTTTGGCCAAGGCAGCGAATCCCGGTATCCACAATCTACAATACCCCACTGTCCCTAAAAATTCTCGAACTTGTCTGGGGTTTGATGGGGTTGGAATGGGAAAGAATGGTTTGAGTCATTTCTGGAGTAAGCCAATGCAATCCATCCCGCAAGCGATATCCCAAGAAGGAGACTTCTGTGCGGGCAATGTGAGCCTTTTTAGCACTTACTCGGTATCCTGCCGAGTCAAGGCAGCGGAGCAAAGCTTCCGTCACTGCTTTACAAGAATCTTCAGTCAGAGTAGCAATAAGGAGGTCATCAACATACTGTAAGAGAGTGACCCCAGGATTTTGCTCACAGAATGGCTGCAAATCTCGAGTCAAGGCATCACTAAAGAAAGATGGACTAAGTTTGAGGCCTTGAGGCACACAAGTCCATGTGAGTTGAATTATAGAATGGACATCAGGGGAAAACCATTCAAAAGCAAAAGTAGATTGGCTAATGGGTACGAGAGGAAGGGTGAAAAAAGCATCTTTGAGGTCCAGAGTGGTGTACCAGATCAGGGAAGGGTGGATGTTGCTCAGAAGTGTATATGGGTTGGGAACAGTAGAGTGTATGTCCTCAATGCACTTATTAATTTCCCTGAGGTCTTGGACTGGTCTGTAGTCTGTTCCCCCAGGTTTCTTAACAGGCAGCAGAGGAGTATTCCATGGGGACTGACAGGGCATTAAAATCCCAGCTTTTAAAAAACGGGCAATATGGGGTTGAATACCCTTCCATGCCTCTAAAGACATCGGATATTGTTTGGCTCGCACTGGTAGAGTCCCACTCTTGAGGGTTATCACAATAGGGGCTTGATTGACAGCGAGGCCCACTCCGGACTGCTCCGCCCAAACAGTAGGGAATTTTTTCACCCAGGGAAGAACATGAGGAGGAATACCCTCAGGTGTTGGTCCAGAAAAAGTCTATAATCATCTTGCAGGGAAATAACTAGAACATGCAAGGGGGTCCCCAAGTCATCGGTAACCATAACTTTCCCTGCAGAAAACTGAATATGAGCGCCAATCTTATGTAATAAGTCCCTCCCTAAAAGGGGTGCAGGACTGTCTGGAATGACCAAGAAGGAGTGAGTGACTTCTTGCATTCCTAGATTGATGGTACGGGAGCTGGTCCACGGATACTGGCTAACTCCGGCCATACCATGGACCCAAGATGACATTGGGGACAGCTTCCCAAAGGGGGCTGTCAGGACAGAATGTTCTGCTCCCATATCTACCAACATAGGGAGTGACTTCCCCTCAATATTTGCCATTACCCAGGACTCGGAGAGGGGGCCCGAGGCCCGTCCCATTCAATCTTCTCCTTCAAAAGTAAGTGCTGGGGAGGGACGTCCCTGCCATGGGGGGAACGTGACCCTCCTCCCCACCGTAACTGAGGGCACTGTCATTTCCAATGGTTTGGGTCCCTGCAATAAAAGCAGCCTCTTGAGACTCTGGGGTGTCCTTTGGGATAACCACAAGGGATTGGAGATGGCCCATATAAGGTTCCGGGTTGAGCCCCAGGTTGAGCAAGGGCTGCTGCCAGAATTCAAGTTGTCTGTTGCTGGTACTTTAGAAACTATTTCCTAGATTTATCCTCTTGAGATTGCAGGTCTTCCTGTCTCTTCTTTTCTCACTCCTCCTCCTCCTCCCTCTTAAGCTGTGACTGACGCTCAAGGTCCTCCCTTCTAAATCGTTCTGCCTGCTCCTCCAGGGTTTCCTGAGAATTAAAGACCTTTTCAGCTATTTTAAGGAGGTCAGAGAAGGGCTGGTTGACAAAGTCATCCAGCTTTTGGATCTTTCTCCGGATACCCAGGGCTCCCTGATTTACAAAGGCCAAAAGAACCATGATCTGACTAGCAGGTGCCGTGGGGTCCAAAGGGGAATAAATCCTAAATGCCTCCTGTAGGTGCTCTAAAAATGCTGCTGGAGTTTCCTCAGGGCCCTGTCGTATAGATTCAATGTTAGCCAAATTAGTGGGCTTTCAGGCCATCGCACAGAGCCCGGCCAAGAGAGTCTGGCGGTAGGTTCGAAGATGCTCCCTACCTCCCTCTGAAGCGAAATCCCAGTCCCAGGAAAAACAACAGCAAGATGGGTTGGGTCCACGGTGGGCCAACCGTCATCACCAAGGACCAATTTGCGCCCTTCAGCATAAATATGATCTCATTCCTTCAAAGTAAAAAGGGTACGGAGGAGTTGTTGGCAGTCGTCCCAAGTGGAGCTATGAGTTAAAAAAATTGACTCGACCAGGTCAATTAATTTCTGGGGTTGCTCAGAAGAAGGTGGATTTTGATGTTTCCAATTATAAAGATCACTTAAAGTAAAGGGCCAATACTGGTGAAATAAAGAGCCTCCCAGCACCATGGAGCCAACTGTACGAACTGGAAGGGCAGTAGTAGAGGAGGGGGCTTCGGGGCCAGGAACATGACATTCACAATGATTGCGGCCTCAAGTATGGTGTGCAGGGGGAGAGGGGAAATCCACCAAAGGGGCTGCAGCCTCTGCCTCATTATCCCCTCCCTAAGAAGGCAAAGGGGGATAGAGTGCAGGCAAGAACCCCAGTGCATATGGTGGTAGACGGATGGGGGAATCTGAAGGAGGCTCATCTGGGGTGGGCAAAATTGGGGGTGGTTTTTGAATCTTATTGGGGTTGGAACCTGGGGGCTGGCAGGCTTGTGCAACCAAAACCTGGTTAAGAGTATTGGACACCCCCATAATCAGCCGAAGCCAAAGTGGGGGGTCCAAGACCAGATCCTGCCAAGCTAAAATATATGGCAACTGATCCAGATGTCCCTCCGGGCCTGGGAGAAGGACACAGGCCCGAACAGCCAAAATGACTGATTTTTCCCATGTCCCTCCCCAAGGCCATCCAACCCTAAAGGTGGGCCATTCTGAATTACAGAAAGTTTGCAACTTCCCTCGCTTCACTGCCACCCCCAAATTATGGGCACGAGTTTTAAAATTAGAATAATGGCTCAGGACCAAATTAAAGGGAACTGATTGATTCTTGCCCATATTTGGCCAAAAAATTACACAAAGAACAGACAGACAAATGACAAAGTTCAACCCGGGGTTAGAGCTTGCTCAAGGTTCCAACCCACTTTTCCTGGAGTCCTTCTAAAAGGATCCAGTGCTCTTTACTTTCCCCACACCCATAGTGCATCCACTATGGGCTTCCTGGGGTTCTGCTAGGTACTCAAACCCTGGACTTCCTAGAATCTAGTTCCACCAGAGACTCAAACTCTGGACTCCCCCTAATTATTTCCTGGGGGACAGAGGGCCTACAACCCCCTGAAGTTTCATATGTTTATCTCCAAGCTTTCAGACGACTTCCTTCCCACCTCTCTTAATTGATTCCCTTCCCAACTTTCTCGACCTGTTTCTTCTTGGGAGACAGGAAATTCGATAATTGTTGGTCCTCACTCAAAAAACAGGTGAGGAATCTGGCCTTCGCCTGGGGACTTGACATAGGACGTCCTTCTATCTCGCCCAGAAGGCATGGTAATTAATCAGTCCACTAAGTTGTATGTCCAGCCAGAACCCAAGTTCCTCCCATACACAACCAATCACAACACCCAGGCATATTGCTCACCTCTAGGAAGTTGACACAAAATCTGGGAGAGAGCTTCTCCTGTTCCAATGGTGCTCAGGAGGTCATATCTATTGGACGAGCCCCCAAATGTTAGGGTCTGTTTCTATGACCACCGAAGGAACACACAAAGACAATGCAATACAAACAAGGAGAAGTCTTTATTCCTAGCTAGCTAGGGGAGCTCAGTCAAGGAGCTCCAAAGCAGCATAATCAGAGTGGAGTTTAAATACACTTTTGAAGCTTTGATCGGTACCTATGAAAGGACTCAGGGTTTCAGTTCAGTGCTCAGGAAGGAACAAGACTTTACCATAGAGATGAAAAGGACTCAGTATTTTGGTCTGGTGCCTAGACTTAAGGAGAACAGGACATTGCATATCAGACAGGTATGCAAGGTGCGAGTTGGTTGACTGGTTTTAGTTTTAATCATTTACTTTACTTCAGTCGGACTTAAATTACGTGAAAAAACATGGTTGTCAGAGTTATTATATCTCACATAAGAAGGTTTTTTACCAAAAAAAAGAGAGGAAACAATAAAATAGAGAAATGTGAGAGAGGTTAGAGAAATTACCTATACTAGTGCTCAGTTAGGAGGGCCAGTAGTGAGAAACTACAAGGCCTCCTCCAAGATGGAAGCTGGTCTCTTAGGAAACTAGGAAAGCAGTCAGCCCTTTTCACGCACCCAACAAAGTAGTCCAGGAGTCAGAATTCAAGTTGATGCCACAGTTGCAGTCACAGTGAAGTTCCCTCAAAGACTATCTCCAGGAGACACTCTCCAATAGGCTCAATTTCTCCAAACTGATTCAGGCCAAGTATTTTGTGGCTTTTATGGTAGTTTCCTTTTCCTGCTTCTCTTCATAGGGACCAATCACAGTTTCAAAATTGTCCAGCCATGCCCAGAGGCAGTGTCTATGGGATTGAGGTGTCATCTCTAAAGGTGTTGATTATTCACACCTTCCTGAGTTGTCATCCAGTTTGGATTCTCATGTTACTGAGTTAGCTTGTGGGATACAATATTCCTTTTGGAGGTGCAAACTCCTATAGTAAGAGTTTCCCTTATTTTAGGGTTAAGTATGGGTGAATTTGCTTTTGTTGGTTAATTCAAAAGTAGACAAAGGAGAGTTAATCCTGTCTTCACAATCTAGGGAGGTACTGAGTAGGGGAATTTAAGTTATTGTTTCAGAATAGACTAATAGAATCAAGAATTTCCTTTCATAATACATCATCTAAAGTAAAAAAAGCAGGAGTAGCAATCATGATACCAGACAAAGCCAAAGTAGAAATTGATCTTATTAAAAGAGATAAGGAAGGAAATTACATTTTGCTAAAGGGTACTCTATAAACAATGAAGTAATGTCATTACTACACGTTTATGCACCAAAAGGTATGGCATCTAGATTTCTAAAGGAAAAATTAAAGGAGCTAAAGGAGAAAATAAATAGTAAGACCATAATAGTGGGGGAACTCAACCTTCCTCTTTCAGAACTAGATAAATTGAACCAAAAAATAAATAAAGAAGTAAGGGAACTGAATGAAATGCTCTGGAGTAAACTGAATAGGAATAAAAAAGGAATATACCTTCTTTTCATCAGTAACTGGTACATATACAAAGAACTACCATGTACTAGGGCATAGAAATATTGCAAAGAAATGCAGAAAAGCAGAAATAATAAATACAGCTTTTTCAGATCATAATGTGATAAAAATTATACTTAATGAGGGTCCATGGGAAAGCAAATTTGAAATTAATTGGAAACTAAATAACTTCATTCTTCAGAACTGGTGGGTCAAAGAAGGAATCATAGAAACCATTATGGACTTTGTTAAAGAGAATGACAATGAGGAGACAACATATCAAAACTTATGAAATACAGCCAAAGCAGTACTCAGGGGAAAATTTCTATTTCTGAGTGCCTATAGCCACAAAACCAAAAGGGAAGAGATCAATGAATTGCAACTTAAAAAATTAGAATAAGAACAGATTAGAAATCCCCAGATAAAAATTAAATTGGAAATCCTAAAAATTAAAGGAGAAATTAGTAAAATAGAAAGTAAAAGAACTATTGAACTAATAAATAAGAGTAGGAGCTGATAGTTTGAAAAAACAAATAAAATGATAAAGTACTGGTTAACCAATAAAAAAAAGAAAAGAATCAAATTAAAAGTATCAAAGTTAAAAATGTTGATCTCACCTCTAATGAAGAGGAAATTAAGGTAATTATTAAGAACTATTTTGTCCAATTATATGGCAATAAATATTACAATCTGGTGAAATGGGAAAATATTTACAAAAATATAAATTGCTTACATTAACAAAAGAGAAAATAGAATACTTAAATAATCCCATCTCAGAAAAAGAAATTGAACAAGCCATCAAGCATCTTCCTAAGAAAAAATCCCCAGGGCCAGATGGATTCACAAGTGAATTCTGTCAAACATTTAAAGAACAACTAATCTCAATACTATACAAATTATATGACAAGATAAGCAAAGGAGTCTTACAAAATTCTTTTTATGACAAAAATGTGGTATTTATACCAAAGTCAGGCACACCAAAAACAAAGAAAGAAAACTACAGACTAATCTCCTTAATGAACATAAATTTGCAAAAATCTTAAAATAAATACTAGCAAAAAGACTCCAGCAAATTATCACAAGAATTATTCACTATGACCAGGTGCGATTTATACCAGGAATGCAAGAATGATTTAATATTAGGAAAACCATACACATAATTGACCATATCACTAATCAAATCCTTACCTTCTGTCTTAGAATCAATATGCATATTGGTTCCAAGGCAGAAGAGCAGTAAGGGCTAGACAATGGGGGTTAAGTGATTTGCCCAGGATCAAACAGCTAGGATGTTTCTGAGGTCATATTTGAACCCAGAACCTTCTTCTCTAGGCCTAGCTTTCAATTCACTCAGCCACCTAGCTGACCCCTAAATAAATAAAATTTTAAAAAAGAAGCATAGCTTGCAGGGCAGTGGGAAAGGATTCTTGTCCACTCCTTTCTGACACCTATTTATTTTTGCCTAAAGGGAAGGAGGAAGTTGGAGTCATGAGGTTACCCTGCTTTGCTCTCCTCAAAGAAGCAATCTTGATCCCCTAAATATTGATAGTATAGGGGAAATGATTTTTAGTTTCAAACCTCCCTTCTGATAGCTACCCCATAATGGGGAAGAAAGACTTCAAGCTATATCCAAAGACTTGACTGTCTACCAGCTGCTAATTACAAAAAGGCCATCACATATATTAAATAGCATATAAAATCATCTTATACACACCAATTCCAAATACAAATCAGAGAATATTTCAGTTTGGAATAGACCAAACTGTATATAGATTGAAGGAATACATCCACTGCAATATCTCAGTTCAATTGAGAGCATTCCCCACTTCTCATGGGGAAAATATCCTCACTTTCCAAGAAAGCAAGGGAAAATTCCCCTAAGTTTCTCGGGAAGCAAATTGGAATTCAGGGACATGTCAGGGCACAGACTCAACTACATGATTATTTATTCCCTGAAAAGAGAGTCTGAAACTGACTGTGTCCTCTCTATGAACATTCCAAACTTTTTAGCCAACACTATCCTCTCCCAACTTTTGGCCAGCTTCACCTCAAGAAGGTGTGAAGCATAAGTCATCATTCTTTTCTTCAAGATTGAATGTCTGCTTATATAGATCATTATTTCTAGTAGAGCAAACTCCTCTAGGGCAGATATTCTTATTCTTGGTTTTTTTAAGTGTTTGGATCCCCAGCTCCTAGCATAGTGCCTTGTATATGATAAGCCTTCAATAAGTGCTTTCTTTATTTGGCTTGCATTAGATCAAGTATTGAAGAAAATGGTTTGTCAGCCTCCTTTGGATTGAAAAAGGAAGAACAAGAGGAGGAAGCAGAAGAGGACAACTCTAAGGCTGACAGCCTCAACCGTTGGGTCAACAATGGAAGTAGAAATAGTTAAGTCTGTAAAGGGAAGTATTTAGCTGGATGTAAAGAACCAAGAGACAGCAGCATTTGAAGTTCTGATTTCTTGCATTCTCAATAGACTAGTGCCTTCATTGATATCTTTGGAGGGACTCCATTTTTGTGTCCCAGTCTTTCCTTTTTTGGCTTTCTGTCATATTTTTGTCTTTGCGATCCTTTTCTATTGCTCTGAGTGCTAATATTGGATCTTGGTTTCGTGCATTGACTTGGGTTCCAGAAAAGAGAGGTGTGGCTCCTCGCGAATGTACCTTTACATTGTCTTAATATTGGGGTTGCTGCTTATGTTTCCCGTGCTCTCACAATTGTGGTCACAACATCTGCCATTTTTCTTTGAATAAGAGTTATTTTGGCTGTATTTTGAATTAGTGTAAGTATTGTTATAATTTCTTCTTCTGTTATTATTGCCATTGTTGTTGTTGAAATTGATTTGTTGTTTATAATAACATTGTCTCACAAAGTGCCCCACTTTCCCACAAAAAAAAACAAAACACATCACCTGTTATCTGGAGTTTGTTTTGGCTGGTATTGGGTTCTATTAGTATTGTCCCTAGCCTTTAATGCGGCTATTTCCTTTTGTTTAATTATTGGTTTTCCCTCTTTCAGTGGTTTCTTGAGATCAGCAATGGTGTCATCTTTGTTTCTCAGCTAGTTTCTCTCTTTCATTTGACCCTGAAATAGGTAGATGGGAATAGCAAGTACACACAAGGGTGTTAAACACAAAAGGGGCCATTCCCACAGACCCACAAGTGATCAGACACACAAGATAACCTACACACAGGATATGGGAAATGGGTAATGGGCAAAGTACACACTCAGGTTGGTAATGGCAGTTGAGAGTTTCCTGGTCACCAGGCTGGCCAGGGAAACTCAGGTTTTGGAAGGTATCTAACAGTGGGCTCTTTCTTGTGGTAGAAGAAGACACAGGAAGTAAATAAAAACAGTTTAATAATGAGTTTTAGGGTTGGAGATGTAGGGAAAGGTCACACTAAATCTAGGTATCTATGGACAGACTCCAGGGACTGTAAAGGTGGGACAAACTCTACTCTGTGCTAACACAGGCTATCAGGTCCAGCTTGGCAGGTTAGAAGGGGAATTGGATGTCTCATAACTGGGTTCTCCTCAGCTCCAGCAATGATCTAATGTTTTCCAGGAACACGGGTCCACAGCAAGTAAAATCCACAAAGAGATGAAGACAGGGAGCTGAACCAGTCTGGATGTCCACCATCCAGAGCTAAGTTCACTGCTCAAACCTGAACTTCCACAGGATAAATGTTTCTTGTAGGAGACAAATCCACTTTCCTAGGCTCTTCACTGGAGACAGTTAAAACCAGCATCTAACTGTCTCAGCCATACCAGAGTCACTCTCAGGAAAAAGACTTCTTTCCTTCTTACTATTCCATGATTAGAACTCTCCAGCACTTGTCTGACAGGCGTGGCTGCTACTTTATACTAAATGTCTAAAATCCTAAGGATTTATATTTATATCTTTATATCCTATCATATAGATTTGCCTATAACAACCCTGAGTACACATTAGAAGTTGTCTTCCTTAAATCCTCCAAAGACAAATCTTTCCACCCAGAACAGTGTAAATTAAAATAAGTTTTTATTGGAAGACTGCTTCCCTTTATAAACTGCCTCCAGATGTGTTGGAGATTTGTCTTGGCTAAGTCTCTAAACCCCAAAAATAATTCTCCAGCTTCCACTACCCTGTCAAGGTATGTATTTGGATATTCACAAACTTTTTGCTTTATTCCCTTGAACCATCCCCAACTATCTGGGCACTTAGCATGTAGGAGCATTGCTTCTGTAAGATCTTCTCTGCACCTTTTTAAAAAAGCATGATTCCCAGGGTTCGATAATTCTAAGTCTGAATAAACTTCTGGCCATGAGGTTAATCTATTGTTATCACAATTGCCTGACCTGTGTGGGTGAAAATAATGCCTCTAAAAGAATTTCAGCATCCCTATAAGATGGATCATACAGTCTCAGGGCACACTTGAACTCTGTTGCATTTGTGGGGGGAGTCTGGCATGTGTTTCTTTAAGCTGTCTACTCTGCTAGAAAAAGGCTTATGGGTCTTCAAATGAACTATTCCAGCATCTGCTCCAGTATGGTCTTGTAAAGGCAGTATGGGAACTGGTCCCTCTGCTCCTTTTACTGTGTTGTCATCTTTAGCTTTGGTTCCCTGCTGGCTTGCACCCTCTGTGTCTACTAGTTGCATTATGTTTTCTGGTTCTTATGCGTTTCCCCCATTCAAAGGCTTTGCCATTTCTATCTGAATCATCTTTGCCAGTTGTTATAAATAAAAAGGGGTCAAGGGAGAATGTATAGATGTACAATGATGTTGATATATCTATCTGTATTCTCCTCAGCTGCAGATGATGATGACCCTTGAAAGCTGCTATAATTTTTTCCTTTCTTTCTAACAGTTGCCCAGGGAGGACCCTCGAGAGATTAAATAGATGGGTAACCTTTCCAGGTCCAACCTGGGATTGGATAGATTAGTATTGGGCTATTGATTTGCCTTGGATAACGGGATCTGACTGCATTTGACTCCCTTCCCAAGGGCTGTGATATAAACCACTCAGGAAGGTACTTGTTGAACACTCTTTATCTATACTCAGTGAAAGGATAACAAGGTCAAGGATTGGAGATTGGAGAACCTATTGATCTATTATCTATAAACTAGTTGACAATCAGGACTGGAGGCTATTGATCAAGTGAAAGCTGGAGATTTGCTCACTCCCACTCCCTGGCCAGGCCTGGCCACAGCCAAGCCAGAGAATAGGGAAGCTATTGATGTAGCTGCATTGATGATCTTATTCTCTCAGCTTTCTCACTATTGGTGTTGGTGATGCACTAGCTCTCAGTCTCTCAGGAAATAGCTTCAGAGATATTCCAACCCTCTTCTTCATAGACCTCCCTTCCACCCTTTACTACCCAGTCCAGAGGCTCCTGTCCAGAGACTTCCAGAGAGAGCCTTCCTCAAAGTGGCTGTCAGGGGTGTTTATACCATGGGGCCAACTGACATTTGCCCCTGGCTCACGGCACCTGGGAACTTTCTGAGTCTTCCAACTGCCATCCCTGTCAGTCAAGGTGGCATCCATCACTTCCCAGATTATGAACATAACACAGTTCTTCCTTTAGTACAGATAAGGTCACTTTCTCTTCTGCCTTGGACCCCAATATTTGCCCCATAAGCTTTTTTAAATTCCAGTAGAATTGAAGAAAGGATACTAAGACTGCCATAGTTATAGGAATGAAAGCATTCTGTGCCTGCCACAGGGATCACTAAGAACTTCCCCACGTGGTTTCCCCCCCCCCACCCCCATTTTTAGCTTGGATGAGGGTGGGGTATTGAAGGAGCCCAAGCCTTGAGTTTTACACAGATGGGTTTAGGCTGAGATGCACCAAAAATCCACATGAATCCTGGGCAGCTCTGCAACCCAGCAGGAAATCCTAATCCTTCCTATCTTCCTGCACCTCCCCTAGCACCAAACCTCTGGGGAAGACCAGTGGGCTCTTAACTCCCGCTGGGCTCAGCACAACACAGCACAGGGAGCAGCTAGACCATATGGACTGTGAACTAACCCAGGGGGTGCTTCCTGGCTGTGCTGTGGGGAGGAGGTATAAGGGAGGGGGATGAGGTGTTGGCTCCCATGAGGGACTCATGTGCTGTCCTCTGAACCCTGATCCCACCTAGGAGTAGCTGGCTAGCTCTATGAATTGAGAGCCAGACTTAGAGTAGGGAGATCCTGGGTGGGTTCAAGTTCTGGCCTCAGACACTGGTTGGATGAGCCACCAGCAGTTAGGACCTCCCTACCAAGCACCCCTAAGTGCCAGCCCCCCCCCCCCACCTTGAAAACACATGGCCACTGGCTTTACCTCTGGGGGAGGGGAAAGGACAGAACTTTTACAAGGAAGTTTCTCCCCCCCCCACCAAACATTCCTTAAAGACTGGCCACACCCCCTAAGGCTTATCTACAACCACACCATTTTTTCCTTCTTTTTCTCTCTCTCTAATCCTTATGAAACTCCACCCTTAGAGAGTGTCCTACCCTCTAGTGCCCTACTCTCTACACACAGTTGTAGCCACAGGAGAGAAGTAAAAACTGCAGGCAACTTAAAATACTACTAATAATAATAATCTAAAATAGTAGCATTAAATCGAATACATTTAAATAAAAGAATTATTAATAATTAAATATGAATAATGCTGAATTAAATTAAAACCAAATTTATAAAATTGAACAAACCAAATTAATTCAATGTAATATTACACATAATAATTTTGGAACAGAGTAATATTAACAATATTGCTATCAATAACAACAATTATTAACTATTAATAACTATTATTAGTCATGTAAAAAAATAAAATGGATATAAAAGGATAGATTTAAAAATATTAGGGTCTTAAAAGATTTATTGGTAGCCATTAGAAAAATGAAGCCACGTGCCATGCTAAGGGTCAGTTTAAAAGGTGAGCCCTGTTACCTCTTTTCCCCATCCTGGATCAGCTCCAAGCCACCAAAGAGAGCGAGCCAATCCAGTCCTCAGACTTTATCCTTCTCTCTATATTATTACACTTCCTATCTACGTGATTACACAAGAGAGGAAGCCAGTTGGATCATAGGAAATGTAGTTTCAAAGACCCCGAAATGTCCACAAGAAATTTAGATCAGAGACTTTAAAATTTTAATAAAACAGTCACTAATGAATATTATTAGTGATTAATAGTTATTATTAATAATATATACTTGTTTATGATTGTTTACTCATTAATTATTAATAACAACAATAATCATAATAAATATATAGTTTTTATTGGTACTTTTGCTGTGCAACAATTACTTAGTACCTTACATCAGTTTCTTGAAATTTGTGTCTCCATTTTTTATGCTTTAGGAACCTTTCATTGTATAAATGGACCATTCAGCAATACTCAAACTAGCTTAAATAGGCATATTAAGACAGACAGACTAGACACTATGGGAAATACTGCAACAAATCAAGGGAAATCAGGAAAAATTCTTCAAGATTCACTCCTGCATAAACTTTTAAATTGTTGGGGTGATCCTTAACTTCCTAAGGAGGATTGGATAACAAAAAAGGAAGCTAAAAAACTTTGCAAAGGCTGAATGGACAAGTCCTATACCTGGCCAAAGTATGACTCTTTTAACTTCAAGATCTTAAAAGATTTAAAGTTAGCCATTAAAAACAAAGATTCCAAAAACTATAAAGACTCCACAGATTGTAAATACTGGTTCTTGTGGGCATATCATATTGATAAATTAACCATGCACTCCAATGAGAAAACCATACTTTCTTTGGAACCAGACCATTGTGGCTGAACTCCTTCAGTTCTTCCTACTAAACCCTTAATTAGATCTAGCAAGAAAAACACCCTATCATCCTCCCACCTGGACTAGGAGGGAGCTTCTCCTCCTATGCCTTGAGTCCCTCTCACTGTCAGACCCCACTCATCCCCCACTACTCCCATCATTTTTCCTCTCAATCCACCTCTCTACCCTCACTTTCCATCTGACTCTCAATCCTACTACCCTTACCCTGGAGAGTTTCTTCCTCCCTACTACCCAGTCCCTGCCTACCTTCCCTATTACTACCTGAACCATCCTTCTCTTTCCTCTCTTGTCTGTTCTTTTCCTGGCCCTCCTTCCCCTGACCAACCACACCCATCCTACTCTGCCTCCCCAACTCCACCCCTCCTCAGTCCTTCCTTGTTCCTCCTCTCCCCCCAATCCCCAACCTTGATCTCCTCCCTTCTCCCAGCCCCACCTCACTCCTCTCCACCCCACTCCTGATCACACCCCCTCCTCTC
>NC_058131.1:134174917-134195235 GCF_016433145.1 Gracilinanus agilis | reverse complement strand
CTCCTCTCTACCCTGCCCCCAACCCCACCTCCAATCTTGTCACCCTGCTTCCCCTTCCCCTGACCAACACCTCCCTTTCTACACACCCACTTCTCCCCCTTCCCCTACCTGCCTCTCCACAACAACCCAAGCAACCCACACAAGTCAAGTTGCAGTTATCACAGATGATTTGAATAAACACCTATTCCCTCTCTGAGAAGTCCCTACTTAAGATGTGGAGACTTAGTGAACATTAGACATTATACACCTTTCTCTCCACAAGATATTGAGAGATTTAAAGAAAAAATTCCTTCTTTCAAAAATGAGCCCATTGTAGTCATAAATAAGGTTGAAAGCATTTTCCACATATATAATCCCACATGGATTAATGTGAAAGATTTGCTCCACACCTTGCTAACAGAAAAGGAAAGAAATAAGATTCTTTTTTTTGTTAATCAGGCCCAGGGAGAGGAATCAACTTGTTCACCAGCTGAAAATCCCAAATGGGACCCAAATTCAGAGCAAGACTACTTACAACTATGCCAGGCTAGAAATGCATTACTAAAAGCAATGAGAGCTCATTCTGATAGGCCTGGTATATGAACTAAATTTTAACTTCTAAAGCAGGAAGATAATGAAAACCCCTCTCAGTTTATGGATAAGCTTTTTGAGCTGGGAGGCAGATATATAGATTTAGATCTTTCTAGGGAAAGAGATTTTAGACAAATCAGGATACAATTTGCAAAAAATAGTTGAAAGGTAGTTAAGAATTATTTGATGACTAGCTGTCCAAACTGGCCTAATATGGACTTTGAAAAATTAAAGAGAGTGGCAGTTTATGCTTTTGAGAGACATAAGAAAAAGAAGAAAGAAAACACTGATTTAGTGAAGACATTAAAAAAGGGAAAAAAAGGAATTAACCAAAACAGTTGGAAAGGTAAAACAAGGAGAGGTCATAGCTCCCTTACGAGAATCCACAAAACAACATGTTATTTTTGTGGAAAGGTGGGTCATGTAATTATGGATTGTAGGAAGAGAAATCAGGTAAACAGAAATAGAAGCTTCAGGAATAATGTAAATAATAGGAGAAATAGCAACTCAAATGAGGCCAACCATAACTCACGCCAAAAAGCCCTGTGCTCAATGTAGGGGAACCCAGAGGGATAGCCAGGGATATTTTTGATGGTGTGAGGGGGTGGGAAAGGCTCTGGAGTTGGAGATTGAGACCTTTGACTTCCCAGACCCTGATGGGGTAATGCCAATTATCCCAGTCCATTCCCCTCCCAAAAATAAACTTCACATGACTCTGAAAGTGGGGAACATGTATTATGATTGCCTGTTAGACCTGGAGCTTCCAGGTCAGTTTTGGTGAGTAAAACTGACTCTGAATGTAATCCTATTGGCTCTTTGAATGTAGTAGGAGTATCAGGAGCACCTCTAAAGGTTCAAAAGTTTTCCCCTTGAAAGTTGTCTATGGGATTGCTCTCAGTGGAACATTCTTTCCTTTTAATGCCAGATTCCCCAACAGATTTATTAGGGAGAGATCTTTTATGCAAATTTAGAGCCACGATAGCATGCTCTTCAGATGGCTCTATAAAGCTAGAATTGCCTGAGGAATGCTTAAAGTGGTTTCCTATCCTTCTTTCAGACAGTCAAGAGGTGAAGGAAACCTCACCTTTGAAATCCCAGCTGATATACCTGAGTCTCTTTGGGCTACATCTTCTTCCAATGTAGGCCTACTTAAATAAGCTTATCCCATTATATATAAGCTGATCAGATTAAAATGAAAAATTCCCCACCTCCTTCCATTCCTCAGTTTCCCCTATAAAAAGAGTCAATTGAGGGAATTTCCCCAGTGATAGATTCATTAATTAAACAAGGAATAATAATCCCATGCAAATATGAATATAATACACCTATTCTCCCTGTAAAAAAGCCAAAATTAGACCCAGATGGAAAATGTGTATATTGATTTATACAAGATTTAAGGGTTGTAAATAATTATGTCATAAAAAGACATCCTGTGGTTGCAAACCCAAACACAATAATTTCTTCTATTCCCAGCATAGTCACATACTTTACTATAGTTGATTTGTGCTCAGCATTTTTCTAGATTCCAATTCATGAGGATTCCAGACATATATTTGCTTTTACCTGGAAAGGTTCACAATGGACCTGGTGTTGATTGCCACAAAAGTACGTAGAAAGTCAACTCTGTTTGCACAAATTTTGGCCCAAGATGCATATAATATTCATATTAAACATAGTCAATTAAATATGCGGATGATTTACTCTTGGATTCACCAAATGCAGTAGCTTGCCAAGAAGATAGTAAACATCTTCTGTTAGAATTACATAAGAGAGGTCACAAAGTCTCAAAGGCAAAAGTTCAATGGTTTATCCCCAAAATGGAATATTTAAGGTTCATTTTAACTGTGGGTTTCTATTCTATTTCTGCTAAGTGCATTGAAGATATTCAAAAATTAAGAGCTCCTACTACTAAGAAACAGTTAAGAGCAATATTAGGAGCAACAGGTTTTTGTAGACAATGGATCCCTTGCTATGGGGAAATCACTAAACCCCTTATAGCACTAACAAAAGATTCAGTCACTGAACCGCTTAGATTAGAACCAGAACACTTGTCAGCTCTTTCAGATTTAAAACAAGTTATCTTATCTTCCCCTGCTCTAGGTATCCCACATGATAATAAACTATTCACTTTATACATACATGAACAAAAAGGAGTGGCTTCGGGTGTTTTAACCCAAACTTTTGGACTGGTTCAGCATTCAGTTGCTTATTATTCATCCTAGCCAGTCCCAGTAGCTTCAGGAGCACCACCATGACTTAGAGGCATAACTGCCACAGCTTTATTAGGAACTAAGGTGGCTGACTAGGTATTGGGATGCTCATTAACAATTATGTGCCCACGTGAAGTAAACACATTGTTGATCAGACATAGAACACAGGTATTCTCAGATCAAAGACTCACAACATACGGAATAGCCTTATTAAACAAAGAAAATATCGCTTTAAAATGTTGTACAACTCTTAACCCTGCCACCTTGCTTCCTGATTTACCAATTTCAGAAGAACCATTACATAGCTGTGAAACTTTAGTGTCCATGGCTGAAAAGCCTCAAGAAGATTTCCTGGACACTCTCTTAGAAGATCCAGTTCTAGTTTTATTTACTGATGGTTCTTCTTCCATGAAGGATGGTATGTGTTATACTGGAGCTGCTATAGACACAGAGTTTGCCACTGTTAGGTCAGCTTCACTGCCCTCAAATATAAGTGCTTAAGGTACACAACTGATAGCTCAAAACATGCCTGTGTAATTGCCAAGAGTAAGAAAGCAACAATTTACACAGTCTAGATATGCATTTGGCATGTGTCATTCAGTGGGTATGTTATGACTTCAGATAGGATTTTTAACCTCAGCTGGAAAAACTAGCAAATGTAGAAATTATTAATGAAGTTCTTTCTGCTCTCCAGCTACCCAAAGCCCTAGCTGTTCATTGCTCTGCCCATACAGGTGGAACTGACCCTGCCTCTAGGGGAAATGATTGAGCAGATACCACTGCAAAGCTAGCAGCTGTAGAAGGACCTGAATTAATTTTAACATTAACAACAAATAATGAATCAGATTTATCACTTTCCTATAATGAAAAAGAAGTTGAAAAATGGAACCAACAATTTAAGGCTAAACAGATAAATGGAGTATGGTTGTCATCTGAAGGAAAACTCCTGCTCCCTAGAAGTTTTTAATCACCAAATATGCCAATCCATGCATTAGAATGATCACTTTGGCACTCAGGGTATTGTAGACTCTGTTAAAAAGGTATGTATAGAACCTGGTATAACTACCATAGCCTCTAAAGTGTGTGCAGCCTGTTCCACTTGCCAGGCATATAACCAACATGTTTTTCAAGGCAAGGCTTTTGGTGGGCATCCTTCAGAGTATACAGCTTTTGAGCATTTACAAATTAACTTTATTACCATGCCTAAAGCTGGACATTACAAAGTTTGTCTGGTCATAGTGGATCAGATGACCAGATGACCAGAGGCCTTTCCTAGAGCCCGGGCCAGCAGCTTTTGTTGCTAAGATGCTTTTAAGAGAAATTATCCCTTGCTTTGGCCTACCAGCACAAATTGATTCAGACAGGGGAGCCCATTTTACTAATTCTCTTTAGTCTCGTATTTATTCTTGTCTGGGGATTACTCCCCAATTCCATGTACCATATCACCCCCAGAGCTCAGGCCAAGTTGAGAGAATGAATAGAGAACTTAAGATCATGATTGGAAAATTGTGCTCTGAGACTAACTTAAAATGGCCTGAAGTCCTCCCTCTAGCTTTGTTTTATCTTTATAGCAGACCTGGGGAAGATCTACATATCTCACCATTAGAGATGCTTTTTGGACATCCCCCCATACAGGCTAAGCCTTTTTCTCCTGAATACACATAATTACTAGGTGGGGGCACTTTTATCACTTTTTATGTACAGGATTTACAGGCCAAATTGACAGAACTCCATGCTGCCATACAAGCAAGACCTCTAGACTTCTCACTCCATGACCTACACCAAGGAGACAAATTATATATATAAAGAATTTCAAGTGCCCTGGAGCAACTTAGCCTACTTGGGAAGGTCCATTTCAAGTACTGTTAACCACTCCAATAGCTTTTAAAATTGGAGAAAAGGACTCCTGGATTCATTGTTCCCATGTAAAATGGGTACCTTATAATGATACTAAATGACTGTATCTTGTCACATTTATTGTATTTACTGATTGATTTAAGATTTAATTTTGTTCTTAAGTTCACATATTAATTTACTCTATCACATTCCATTATACCATGTCACTTTCAATTACTATCTTTGGGCTATTAGCTATTTGTTCTGTTACATTGTCTTTATTTGTACCTTCCCCCTATGACTGAACTGGTAATAACACCATTATAAAAGTCCATAGACAAGTTGGAAAAACTCTTTTTCAGGGCAAAGTCATAGGTCCTTATGGATGCTGGGTGTGTCATCAGATCCACCATAGCTCTGTCTTGTCATGAGAAATAATTCTAGTCCATAGTAATGAGACTTTACCACAACTTGCAACACAAGGAGATCACGTATTGCCTAAATGGCCTTTTGCTCCTTTTCCCTTTGTTAATTGTCACATTAATGATGATGAGTGGACTCCATCAAACTGGTTACAACCTGTATACAATCTTTGGAGAATTTAATGAGCTAAATATCTCAATTGATTTTAATGGGTCCTCAGAAGTGATTTTTAGATATCTAGTATCTTGCCTGCCTCTGAGTTGTTTGTAACAAGAGGGAAGGGTCCATTTGTAATTGAAGTAAAAGTGCAATGGCACTGTTGTATTTTCCCATCTTTGCATTTATTGAAAATGTAATGGATGAGACATCTGAAGTGATTTTCACTATTTAGTCCTCATATCCACATGAAAATGGGTGGGACATATTGGAGATAGGTCTGTTACACTGTTACAGTCACATACCAGAGGAAGGAAGGAGCATAAGTGGCTCAGTTACCCTGTGATGGGTTGTAATCTTATACGGGAGGTGGGAATGATTTTTCCTGTGAAGCTTAGTAGCTTCAAAATGGACTTATAGTTGTAACTCATCAGTTTATTCTACACTTCCACCAGAATAATCTAAATTCTTGATGACATTTTAGGCCCAAAAGGTTTTCATCAACAGTACTGATGTTTTTCTGGTTTCTCGCCTGCCAGATTTTGGAATGACGGCAATAATAGACTCTGTTAGGAATATCTCAGCTGAGGTTGAAAGATTGACTCAAGACACAGCTCAAGCCATCTCCCAAACCACTAAGGCCATCTTTTATCTACAGAAAGGAATTGACTCCTTAGCAAAAAGTTTTACAAAATCAACTGGCCCTTGACATGCTCACAGCTGCATCCAGAGGTGCATGTGCATTTATCAATCAGTCTTGTTGTTCTTATGTAAATAAATCTGGAGAACTTATGACAAACATCTATGAATTTAAAAAGCTTTTAAATGACACTCAGCAAGTAGCTATAGAGACTCATGTGAATCCTAATGATAGCTGGTGGAATCTCTCATGGCTGCAAAGAACATTTTGGTTTTTTTTGCAGTTGTCCTAAAATGGGCTTTTATAATTTGGGGGATTTTAGTACTTCTTAGAATCTGCATTAGTTGTTGTACTACTGTTTTTAAAAAGGCTTTTACCTGGTGAAAAAATCATGTACACTCACACTGTGGATCATAGTCAAGTTAAAAGAGAAATAGATCTCATTTTTGACTGAGAAACCTTTGTGTTCTGCCTCTGCTTGGCTAACATATTGTAACATGGAATGCAAACTATAAAATTATGATTTTTATTATGATTTCTTCTTTATATTGCAATAGGATATTTGATTTTTTCCTATCCTTTGTAGTATTTGAAGCACATAGAATCAGTATTAATGTTTTTGATCTTGAAGGATAAGTTTACAGAATCTATTAGCCCTAATAACTATGCATAACCAAAAGCTTTAGACTATGAAAACCTGCCATTTATGGATAAATGTTATGTTGTATCTGATTCCAGGAGAAAGGAAAAAGAGTCACTCTACAGTGCCTAGGAGCACAAAGATCAAAAGGACCAAACCAATCCAGGTAGGATTGTTGAACTTCTATGCCAATACAAAAGGACTTGAATCTAGTGTGAGACTCAAGGTTGTGGCACTTGACATATGTTAAGATGCAGACTTCCTTGTATCACGCTCCATATGAAATACTCTCAGTCAGTAATCTCAGTTATCATCCTGGCTCCCCCTATCCCTGACAGTGAAGGTAAAATCAGACCAGGGAATGACTTTTCCCATTTGCTGCTGAAACCTAATCCCTTTTCTCTTATAGTTTGGCAATTTTCTATACTCCTGCTTGTAATAAGGGGATTTTAGGATGTAATAAGGGAATCTGCAGGATATAATAGGTGAATTTTGCAGGATGTAATATGGGACTGAAGCTAGGGGTAATAGATGGTGGTAATAAGGAATAAGGCAAGGGAAGGGACCCAAGGCTGGAAGTAATCAAGGGAATAGGCTAGGTAGTGGAGAAATTAAGGCAAAGGTATGGTTGAATTGAGGATAGGCACTGTGGATAGGGTTTGTGAATCCCTAAGGCAATATAGTGGATGAGGAAGTTACAATGATGAAGGTTGGTAGTTGAGGTGGTAGGAGAAATAAGGGAATGTCTGAGTTTAGGAATATAAACACTGAGGTACCAAGAGTTGCTAGGGAGAGGATGAGTTAATCTAAGGCAGGCAACAATAGCAGGGAAATACAGACTGGGACCCAGGTTAGAGACAAGACACTGAAGGGAGACTGAGCCTTTCAAGTAAAAGGACACTTTTACAGAGCAAGGTTAGAGCCAGCCCAGAACAGCTTGAAACTGACTTGAGGCTTCTAGTCAGTTTCACAGGAAGGGACTAGAGGAAGTATTGAAGTTACACTTCCTCCAAAATGGATACCTCCCACTTCCCTCAAACTCCAGAGAGTATGTTATTCCTCTCTCTCCTTCTCCCTCTCTTACTAATCAACTAATGAAGTAGCCAAAAGGTTTTGATTAAATACAAACGGGTTTATTGTCTTCTAGGGTAGATTGGCAGTATAGAGGATACAAGGTAGCCCTAACAGCCACTGTGGTGAGAAAGCTTCAGGTGGGGGAAGGGAGGCAGGAACATGAGTATGAGTAGGAACCAGCCTACTTCATCCCGAGAGGGTTTGTAGTCAAAAAGGGGTAGGAAAGCTGGATACAATGATTCAATAAGGTAAATTTGTAACAAGGGTAAACCCTATTTGACTAAATTATCAAAGATTTGAATTAACTCTCAAATCTACTCTCCTATTCAACCTTCTTAGACATTCAGGTAGGGAAATGAAGATGGGAAATAAGGTAGATTAGGGAGATTCAAAGGAATTAGCTAAATTAACAATTTTACAAAGAAAAGCTGCAAATATAGGCCAGGTTTCAATTCAAAGAAGGAGCTCAGATGGACCCTGGTTCTCTCCACGAGTTCCCAGGACCAACTGTCCTTTTCCCAAGATTCTAAAACCCTTAACTGACAGAAGAATTCTGCAAAGCAGTTATGCCCCCTCTCTGCACCACATTCTGCCAATGGGTAAAGTGTTATATCACTACAATTGTCCAACAGGCTTGTTGAACATAAATCACTTTAATTGGGTCTTGCTAGTGATTCAAGGACCTGTTACAGGTTTATTTTTTATGCTCTGAATTTTATACGCGTAAGATTTTATTCTATTTTTTTATTTTTATTACCTTTTTCCTTTATTATTTTTATTTTTTAATCCAGAATTTAATTTTTGTTCTTTTATTTGGGTTTTTTTGAGGGGTTGTTGGTTTTCTTTGAAAATTGTTTCATATACCTCATAACTCAGCCATGTATCCTGGGGTGATTTTGATATTGGTCAACATCCTCCTTGGGGGGCGGGATTGTGTAATAATCCTAAAATCCAAGGTTTAAAATCTTTTGGAGACATTTCAGGAAAAGAAACTCACCAACAACCCAAATCAAGAAAGCAGATCTTTCTGAAGAAGGTCCCTTAAAGATGCCTGCAGAAGCAGAAAACTGAGAACAGCCAGACTAACTGTTTAGCTCATAGCTGCTCCAATTTCATGGAGTTTTGAGTTTATTATATACTGGTTTCACACAAAGAACACAAAGAAGGAATCACAGCTGTGAAGGGGTTACAAATCACACACAAACCCAATAAAGTCTAAAAAGAAGAGAGATAGGTACAGGGTCAAGGGCCAAATTCAAACCATCAATTAGTAGGGGGTTAATTCTGGGAGCAGAAATATATTTCATAGAGATTTTTATTAATTGAGTTCTGTCCTCTTGAATTATAGGACTGCGCCTGGTCAGATAAAGTCTTGACTAGCTTTGTCTGTCTTCAGCCTGATTATTTAAGTAATATATTTTTTAGAGTTCAGGCTTCTTAATTATCAAGGAGAAAAATGGTTAACTCAGTAGCTGCTGGTCTGCTAAGGACAAAGCTTTCCAACAAGAATATTGAGAAAAGGTGGGGATCTAAAAATAAGTCAAAAGCGGAGTCTCAGATTTTTACCTTAGATGGCCCATTCTGTCTGCATCCTGACATGCAGTGCAGAAAAAATCATACACACAGTTTTACTTGCCAATGATTTTATAATGGGATCCAGATGAAATATCTATTACAGACTCTATTTCTCTAAATAGCCTCCTGGAGGGGTCAAATTGTTTTTGGATTAACCAACCTGCTGGTACCAGAGCTTTTCAAGGCTCAGGTGACCAGGACCAAACGCAAAGACTGCCTCAGCCTGGATTGGTCACATAGGGAATCCAGATAACAGGCCCTATCCTGACCCTATTTCTCCAATCAGCCTTCTACAAGATATGAAGCCAAAGATCATTCTTCTAAAGAGAAAAAAGTAGGACTTGAGCAGTTTTGCCTTCTGGCTTGTTAATTAGCATTCCATCCATCCCAATTAAAGTTCATATCCCTTCTTTAAACCTTTTCCTAACAGAACAGCTAAAAATCAAAAACAACAACAAAAGACCCTTTGTCCTCCCTAGCTTGCTCACTAGCCTCAGCTTATTTGACCCTTTAGAGTAGGGAGACATCTGTAGCAGACACTTTACTAGCAGAGTGATTAAAATAGTAGAAGAAATGGAGAAGTTAATCTGATAATTCTAATATCTCAAGTGGTAGAAAAAAGATGCATTTGACTATATAAGTATGGATCCTTTGTCTTGGTTTTTTTTTTTTTAAATCATGAAACAATTCACTTTTTCCCTACAAAAAAGTCGTAGGGGTTAAAAATTAAGGGTGTTCCAACTAGACCAATATGCTGAAGTCACTGTTTTGCAGGACAGAATTATACTAAAGCTCCAGTTTTCTAGGCTTCTCTCCCTGACAAAGGAAGTAGTAGCATGACACAACAATTAATACTTTAAAAGTAGTCATTGTAAAAAGTCTATTTTTGCAGTTAATGAGCCAATGCTTCTGAGCAGCTTGCTTACCTTCTGTCCTACCTCTTCCCTTCTCCTCCTTTCTCCCTCCAACTCTGAGGTCAGTCTTCCCACAAAAATGAAAGAGAGAGGCAAGAATAAAATGTGGAAAACGTCAGCAGCAGCAATCTATTCCACCAATTTGGACATTAACATTAATCAGCATACTTGAAGACACCTCAGAAATGTTTTCTGGCTGATTCTGCAAAATTACTCAAATCACTAGAGAATGGTATCAAATTGAAAACAGAAAGCATGTGAAAATGGATAGTTACTAAACTTAGGCATGATATAGTTTAAACAAGTATTATGATCATTTTATTTATAAGCAATCTATTGTTTCTTGCTTCAACATATAATTATGGTAGATGTGAAAAGATAACAATTTTTGATGAAAAAAAATTTAGAAATTATATCAACACTGAATTTTTTATTGTGATCAAAAGCTATTTCTTCCCATGAGACATAAGATTATTTATTTTTGCCAAATCACCAAATGATACTGTTGCTGAACCTCTCTCAGCAGGTCTTGCCTGAAAAGAAAACAAAGAAAAAAGTTAGAAATACTAGAAGATGTAGGATAATAGTTCTCACTGTCACAGCACTTTTAGAGTTTACAAAATCCTTTCCTCATAACCTTATGAAGGAGAAAATCAAAGTATTTACTATTACTATGTATCATCATTCCCACTTTACAGATGAGGAAACTAAGGTGTTTGAGGTTTTAAGTTTTTAAACGCTATGGTCAGGGTCATACAACTCATAAATAACCTAAGCCATGAATGGAACAACACTAGATCCTTCCTAAATCAGGTACTCTTTCTTCTGTCACCATATCAAGCTACACATAAAGCTAGGCCTCATTATAATCCTCTTTGCTTTCCTGAACAAAATTCCTATCTCCTTTCCTAAAAATAGTGAGATAATAAAACACATAATGATAACTTAAATATGTGAAGAACTGTTTGCTTTAATGCTACCTGTGAATCATGGTATTTCCATCCTATCATGTAATAGATCTGAAAAGTTGCAGGTACTGAGCCATCCTCATTTCCATACATTTCTAAAAAGGAAAATTGATGAAATTCATTAAAAAGGGGGGAAAAAAGTAGTTCAATACAGCAGTATTTCTTTTCTTTTTTTTTTTAACCCTTTTACTTTAGGGCAGAGAACCAGGTCTGGAAAACAGGAGGTCCCAGGTTCAAATATGACCTCAGATACTTCCTAACTTGAGTCCCTGGGCAAGTCTCTCTTAACCCCAATTGCCTAGCCCTTACCATTCTTCTGACTTGGAACCAACACTGAGTAATGATTTTAAGACAGAAAGTAA
Organism: Gracilinanus agilis; assembly: GCF_016433145.1. Lineage (NCBI taxonomy): Eukaryota > Metazoa > Chordata > Mammalia > Didelphimorphia > Didelphidae > Gracilinanus > Gracilinanus agilis. The sequence goes on along the minus strand of NC_058131.1, from coordinate 134,183,867 downwards.
GGGTTTAAAAACAATAAAAACAAAAGATCCTCCCCTTCTTAGGCGATTCTTAGAATCAATATTAAGTATTGGTTCCAAGGCAGAAGAATGGTAAGGGCTACACAATCAAGGTTTAAGTCACATGCCCAAGGTCACATAGCTAAGAAGTGTCTGAGGCCAGATTCTGAACCTGGGGTCTCCCATCTTCAGGTCTGGCTCTCTATCTACGGAGCCACCTAGTAGCCCCAAGAAAGCATATTTCTTGCATTAAAATACAAAACAAAAAGTAGTGCCAAAAGATTCCTAAGGTTTTGCAAATGACTCATGTAAAGACATTCAATGGATTGACACTATATTGCAGGTAGAAGTTAAGGAATGTTATAATAATTAAAGAGTTGTTATTTGGGGATAGCACAATGAACTGCTGACTATTTGTGCCATGGAGGTCAGTGAAAAGGGGGTCAAGGAACTGGAAATATTGTGAAGGTAAAGAGACACTGGTTTTTCAAGTCAAAGGAAATCTACAGGAGCATCTGGGTAGCTCAGTGGATTGAGAGTCAGGCCTAGAGTCGGGAGGTCCTAGGTTCAAATCCAACCTCAGCCACTTCCCAGCTGTGTGACCCTGGGCAAGTCACTTGACCCCCATTGCCCACCCTTTCCACTCTTCCACCTAAGAGCCAAATGCACAGAAGTTAAGGGTTTGAAAAAAAATAAAAAATAAAAACTCAAAGGAAATCTACATTTGTCAGATGGCAAAGAGTATCCCTTGGTGAAAAACTAGAATATGTGGAACATTATTAAACTTTTCTCTTACCTCGATAAATTGCTGCAGCTGCCAACATTGTTTCTCTATGAAGCAAAGGTTTTCTATTCCAAGAACAATTACTCTCTCCCATACCTGAAAGAAATACACAATAGGCTTTAGAGAATATAGTAAATATCTTAATGTTCTGAATTTCATAATTTAATCTTTTAATAACTTTATTATTAGTGTAGTATGCAGATCGAGTTTTCTTTCTTTCTCTTTCTTTTTTTTTAAAAAGAAATTCAGAGGCAAATATATCTGAAGCTTTTCTTCCTCATAAGCCAAGCAGTGAAAGTCAAATTTAGGAGCCAAATCCTACAAACATTCTTTCATTTGTAGTGATTTGTCTAATTTAAGTCAGTCATATGAGGAATATAGCGTTAATTTCTACAATTGGAAAGCTGCTTTCTTTTCCAAGAGCTTCTGGGTCTCATTTACTTTATTTCTACTCAATTTGACATGTACCTACTCTGCTATGTGGTGAAGGTACAAAAAAAAAAGAAAGCTGTCCTTATCCTTGTGTAATTTATATACTATTGGATGGACACAATGCATATACTGTTAAATGTAGGACTGCTAAGCAATGGTGGAAAGTGGGTTGAGGGTAACTACCCAATTAAGAGGCAACACCCAACCTATACCTTAAAAGACCTAAGAATTGGGGCAGCTAGGTGGCTCAGTGATAAACATAGTCAGGCCTGGAAACAGGAGGTACTGGGTCCAAATCTGAGCTCAGATACTTCCTGGCTGGGCAACCCTGGGCAAGTCACTTAATACCAATTGCCTAGACCTTACCACTCTTCTGCCTTGGAACTAACAGGGTTAATTCTTAGACAAAGGGTTTTAAACACCTAAGAATTAGGGTGAGGAGGTCATGCATTGCAGGAATGGGGTACAGGCACAAAAAGAAGTGGGGATATTTTCTGTGCAGAAAAGCAAACTGGTTAGTTTGGTTGGAATAAAGTGCAACAGAGAATAAAGGATAAATCTGTAAAGAGAGTAACTAAGATAATAAAAAAGGAAAGGAATGTCATCTACAAAAAAGGAAAGTGAGGAGAAAGATTAGGTTTAGGAAAAATATGAGTTTTGTTCTGGATATGTGAACTTTGAGATGACTGTGGGTCCACGAAGTCCAAGATGAAGCTTGTGAAGCAGAACTAAAGCTCAGAAGAGAAAAGAGAGCTGGATAAGGAAGTCGAATACAGGGAATACATAATATGAACTTAAGGATATTGATGAGCTTTCAGAGGGAGAGTAGTAAAGAACATATCCACATACATGGGAGGTATGGGGCAGAACCTAAGTGATGACAAAAGAGTCTAACAAGTGGTTAGATGATGTGTAAGGCAGAACATGGAATTAAAGACATCACAGGAAATGCATGACTTGAAAAAGTGGTTGTCATGAAATAAAGGTAAAATAAACAAAGGCTTTATGTGGCACTTCTATTCAAGTTGCCTTTGTCTAGAAGTTCGGTTTAATTTTATTGCACTTAAATATGGTCTCCAGACAGAACACAAAAACTGAATGTGATCTGTCCCGGTCAGAGTAGTATGCAACTACCATAGATGTAAAACTAACCTCAGAGCCTACCTAATTGAGACCTAGGGAAACGAAGTGACTTTCCAAAGAACACAAAGGTAGTGAACATCAGTGCTGGTTTTTGAACAGAGGTCCTCTTCTATCATGCTGCATTTTGTTACTCCCTTTAAAAAAACTAATTTTTATTGGTATCTTTTGCTTTTACATCACCTTCATTCTTCTCCCTGCCCCACCCCAAGAACTATATCTTGAAAAATACAGAATAAAACAGGAACGAGAAGAGAAAAAGCAATTTAGCAAAACTAGTCATTCAAGTACAACAGTATATTTCAAAACTATGTGAAAAGAAGGGACGGTACTATTCCCTCCAATAATAATAATAATAATAATAATAATGATAATAATAATAATGATAATAATGATAATAATAATGATAACTAGAATCTTAAAATCTGCAAAGAATTTTAGATACATTACCTTAACTGGCCTTCTTAATAACCCCATAAAGGAAGTAAAAAGGTATTATCTCTATTTGACCACTGAGCAAACTAGAGTTCAGATGTTAAAATGGCTTCTCATGGTCCTAAAACCATTAAGCATGAAAGGTAGGATGCAAAACCAGGGCTTCCTTAATATAGTTTAAATCACATTACTGAGTATTTTGGTTTTTGGATCATGATTGGCTCATGCATACTCTTTATATTTTTCCAACCAAACTACTATCTAGCCAAATCTCATACTTAGGAAGTGTTTTTTTTGACACCCATAAAGCAATGAATCTAGAATGAGTTTCTACTTATCTGTATAAAATTTTATTTTATTCAACTGAACCCCTTTTAGATGATAAATTTTTTTGATCTATAAGGAACTATAAGGAATTATATATAATTTTGTTTAAATCCTTTAGTTTATAGATAAGGAAACTAAATCTCAAAGGAAGCTCAGTACCTTCCCCAAGGTCACACAGATATTAAGTGACAGAGCCAGAATTCCAGCCCAGATCCTCTGAATTCAAATTCAGGGCTTTATCTACAAACCACACCACTTTCCCCTTTTAGCCTTTTGGATCTTGATATTTTTATGTCTTGTGCTATCATCTCTAGGCTTCATGATATCTACACATTTGATAAGAATGATATCTATGCTTATATCCAAGTCACTGAAACAAATTTTAAACAATAAAGTTCTAAGGACTTTCCATTAGAGACCTCCCTTAAAATCGACACACTTATTAATGACTATTAATTAGTTTCAAATCCATGTATGAAATCATCTAGCTGTTTCTCCACCATCTCTTCTCATCCCCAAAAACAGTGCAATAAGGGCCATTCCAGATAGCACAATCAGAACTGTTCTTCTTGGTTCTGGTATATGTGGATGCTTTGGGTCCTGCTTCTGGCTCTGTGGGGTCCATGTACTGAGAGAACTTGATACTCTGGAATGATGTAATAATAGGCCATGAACAGCCCCACAAGAAGAGATGTTTTTGGTTCAGCTTCTTTTCCTTCTACTTGCCAGATAGCATCAATAACTTTTAAGATTTCTAGTAAGGTATAGGAAAGGGTAGCCTTTCTTCACCTCAGGATCATGACAACCCCACCCAGCTGGCAACTATTGCAGAATGATTCAACTGGGCAAACTTAAAAATGGAGCCCTTGCTGCCTTTTCTCTTTTTGTGATTCTTTCCTGATTTTATATAAACAAACACCTATTCTAAGACAGCTATGTCAAGAATTGGTGGCAACTTCATCAACTTAAGAGGTCAAAGGTCCTGGGACCCACAGGATGGAGCTGAATCATGGCAGAGAAGTTCTGGGCTACTTACGTCTGCTGATTCGCCAAAAGGCATGTTCCAGGAGTTGGTTGAAAGTGCAAAACTAAGGTGAAATATAAAATGCCTAATCAAAAATTCCAAACTGCTTTATGTTCTAAAGTCTTAAGCATAAGTCTCAATAAACCGTAATAGTAATTCTAAGTTAGACAGGGATTGAGCATGTGATTTCATTAGTATAAAGAACTTTAATGGTGATATTTCACCATTAAAATAGTTCAACAACAACAAAAAATTGAGGAAACTCCCTCTAGCAATGTAATTGGCACCTTTCTTGCAATTATAATCTGGCTATCTAGTGTCCTGAGAACAGACACAGACAAGGTCACATAGTCAGAGGCACCAGAAGTAGAACCTGAACCCAGGTCTTCTTGGCTTTAAGGACAGCTCTTTATCCACAAGATCACGCATCTCTCAGTTATAAGATACTGATTTAAGTTTAGTTTTTGTCACTCATAAAATTGTTCTGAAGCACAAGAAATGAACCTAGTCCAAACTACATCATGGATACAAAACGAAGCACAGGCACAGTATTCCCAGGCTGTGGTGACTATGCAGTGGTACCTCAAGGTTAAAATAGCATGACAGAATTTGACAAACACAAACATCTAGGTAAACAATATTGCCAATCTAATATCCTGTCAAATAAGAAAACAAGTAAGAAATCTTGCAAAACTTAGCCTTGATATTGTTATCAAAGCTTCTTTTTCAATGTTTACTAATCTGTCTTTTAACATGCTCTATTATTTTGTCAGGAATTGAACTCAAGTTCACTAGCCTCTAATGTATAAGCTCTGTTCTTTTCTTTAAAAAAAAAAAAGAATTTGGACATATTTGTCTCTTCCAACTCTTGTGGCACCTCTTTTGCTCTTTATGGGAAAATCACTCACAGTGACTCAGCAATCACATTCTTTCACTTGAAAAACAACAGTAAATGCTCTTTTATCATCTACTTATTTACCTTGGATTTTTAATACCCCTATTAGATACTTTGTGTTCTTTTCCCAGTTTAAAGATCATTTTTTAATTGGAGAAAACAGAAACAAATCATAGTTGAGAAGCTCTGTCAACTCTCTCATTTATCATTGTCCCCTCCACTATGATTAGCAGTTCCTATCCTTTTCTTAATCATTTCCTCAAGATAGCCAAAATTAAAAAACAAAAAACCAACCATTTTGTTGTCCTGAGAATGCCCCTTTACCGACTTCCACTCATAACAAGTTTTATCTTTCCCAACATACTTTCACATCCATTTCTTCTTATCTTTCCTCACATCTTCTATATTTTCTTTTTGAAATTTAAGTTGTTTGGTAAGTTTCCTACTCATCTACATTTATGTTTTTAGATTCCCTCATTTCTTCTTTACTAGAATGGTTTCTCTTTACATCTGCAGAATTTCATTTTTGAGAGCTTATACTTCATGGATTGATTTCTCTATAGAATTTTAGGCACTTATTCTTTTGCTGATATCTGAAATCTGCTCTCCCTAAAATTAAGATGCACATAACTATACAGAACAAAAGAGCTACTAGCCCCAAATACTCTATATGAATAATAGTCTTTATGTTCAAAATAAGTAGGCATTCACAATGAATTTTTTCTCATCAATATCTGGTCATTACAGATTAAAAATATTACAGTGATCCCTCACCTATCGTGGGAGTTATGTTCCAGAGACTCCTGCAATAGGTGAAAATCCACAAAGTAGCAGTGTTAATATTTATTTTATTTTATTATTTATTTATATTTTAAGGCTTTATAAACCCTTCCTACTCTCCTATAAACCTTCTCCACCAATCTTATTAACCTACAGTCACTAAGCCAATCAGCACCCAGGATACAGAACACAGCGTTGTAGTTGGTCCCCTTTCATTCCATCAGCCAATAGTGTGCTGCAATAAGTGTAACTCCACGATACAGAGTTAGATTTTTTTTTAACCTGCGATACAGAGAAACTGTGATAAGAGAACTGTGATATAGCAAGGGATGACTATATTCCTATTTAAAAGTTTTTACTATTGATGATAATCTATTTTATGTTTGACTTTCTAATACGGCAATCAAAACATGTAAGATGTAAGCAAACTCAATTTTTTAAACAAATATTTTTCCATAATGAAATTAAATTAATTTTTATAAATACTTTAAGATCACAAAATATTAGATTGCTTACAAGCTCAATGGCTCTTAGAGCTAAAAAGGGCCTTCAAGACCTTTTAGTTCAATGAAGTTACTAGAATTTACTGAAATCGCCATACATGTATCTTACTATAAATATAAGCTTTTATTGTATGTATACACAGTTCCTATTAAAAATAGCTTGAGGAAACACAAGAACTTTTGACTTACTCTGTATTTTATAATGAAGAAAAATAATCATCAGGTGAATGTTTAAGACTTTCACAGTTCCTTTAAGGTAAGTTCAATAACACTTAAGTATTTCTTCATTTATTAATAGTTTCACATGAACAATACTTAGATGTATTGTCTAGAAGATAAGTGAACTTACCTTAAAACCACTGTGAAAGCCTCCAAACTCCCATTCATTCATCAGCTGATGAGTACTTGTTTTGTAAAAATTAGTCTGGACTTTTTTCTGTGAAATAATAATGGCAGTTCACATAAGACACACCAAAATCACTATGGAACAAACAAAAATAATGCAAAAGATTTCTAAAATCAATTTGAAGAACTATGTAAAAGTATATGCCCACTATATTGCCTAAGAATATCACTACTATAATTTATGTTCAATAAAAGCCATAATACTCCTGAGGAATAATGTGAGACCTCCAAAGCATATGGTGGTTTACATTGGCTTCCTTGGTACAAAGTATAAACTGTATAAAACTTAATGGGTATTAGAGAATTTCGTAAGAAGTTAAGAACTTTCCCAAGATTACAAAGCTAATAAATGTCACAGGTAGGATTTGAATCTAGGTATTCCTGCCTGGAAGTGGATAAAGTATTTTATCCTCTATACTAATGTTGGGGAACACATGATCACATGGCTAAACTGCCCCTTTAAGCTGCCTATGAGCCCCCTGCATTACCCCAGACAGCAGAGGGATGAAGTGCTCACATTTGGCTGCTGGACAGAGAGGCAGGGCATGTGAAAACTATCCTCAGGCACAGTGTAAGAGGGGGAGGGAAGCAGCCCTCTCTGGCACACTGGGGCATACATGCCACACCTTCACCAACACGGCTCTATACAATACTATAAGGTACTACACATTTACTATGCTAAATAAGTTGTAAGGCACCATATTACAGTAAGTAAAAATGAAAAGAACATCTAAAATGAAGGCAAATGGTAACCAAAAGTTAGTCAAAAACTATGATCTCTTCAAATGAAATAGTAAATTCAAGATAAGTCACAAAGAAATCTCTTGGAAATTTTTTAAGTGTTATGCCTAGTGTCTTCCTTCAGGGTATGGATGAGGTAGGGAGGATGGTAGTTATAGGAGTGGATGAGAGACATAGGTACTGTCTTTTGAGAACATTTACTATATTTTCAAAAGTTTTTCTTATTTTTTACTGTACTATAAATTACCAGCTGAAGGATCATAGTGTCATAGTTTTCAGAACTATAAAGAACTTTTATCAATCATCTAAACCAACACATTCAAATAAGTCCTAGAAAGGGAAAGTGACTTGTCTAGGGACAATAGTCTACAAGCAGCACCAGATTCAAACCCAATTTTCCAACTCTTAAAAACTTTTTTTGCACTAAACTAGGATTGAAGGGTGATTGCTAATTCTTAAGTAAGAGGGTATAAAAGAGCCATATGTGTTAGATACAAATACAAAGATTGAAACAATCCCTAATCATAAGCTTATATTCTAATGGGAAAGCTATGGTGGTGGCAATTAAAAAATAGTCTACATGCTACCTTGTGCACATGTGCCCCAGACATGAAAGCTAAAAACATTGTAAGGCCTCTCTATGAACCAATATTTTCCTGTGTTTAAAAACCTTCTACCTTCAAAGTAATAAAGTTCTATACTCAGAAAAGACCTACATTAGTGAAATTAACACTTTCCTATAAAGAGGGAAACATAAGAGGCAACAAGGCAGAGTTAAAAGAAAATTCCAGTGCTTGGAGACAGAAAGCCTAAGTTTAAGTCTTACTTTTAACCACTTAGCTGCAGTGAGACCTAAGACAAGAGAATAGGTCACTTACTCTCTTCTCAGCCTCTGTTTCAAATGAAAATAGAAACAATACTCTTTCTATCTAAATGTCTGTGGTAAGTTTCAAATGAGATAATACACTGAAAAGTGCTTTGAAAATTATGAATAAATCTAAGGCATTATTATTAGTCCTTGAATTGCTAGGATTTTTCATGCTTCAATCCTAGTTCAAATATTTTGAGGCTATATAAAACAAAACATAACAAATCAAAGATAATTTTAAAAAGAATGTCCTTACCTTGTAAATCTTCCATCACCTCAAACATTCCTGGAAAATTAACTTGAATTTCATCAGTATCCTAGTAAAAAAGGAGAAAAATATCATTTTGACCTCTAAGAGAATTTCCCCAACTTAAGAGGGAACTCAGAGTCTATCTTATAAGACTGCCTGCCTATTGCAAAAAAGTGTTCTGCAACATTTGTAAAAGGTGGTCATCCAACTTCCGCCAAAATATTACAAAAGGGAATGAACTTTCAAAAAGAAGTCTAGGCAATGATGGGGGATGCAGACTCAAAACTACCACACCAATGCAACTATCGACAATTTGGAAATAGGTCTTGATCTATGACACATGTCAAAACCAGCGGAAATGCGCATTGG
>NC_058131.1:134040124-134174586 GCF_016433145.1 Gracilinanus agilis | reverse complement strand
GAGGGGAGGGAGGGAGGTCAAGGGGAAAGTAAAAGTAAGAGCATGAATCATGTAATCATGTTAACTTTTCTAAAAAATGAATATTATTAAATGCTAAATAAATAAAGGTATTAAAATACAAAAAAAAAAAAAAAAAAAAGGAAGTCCAGAGAGCTAGGTAACACAAGGGCTGGAGTGCCAGGCCTGGAGTCAGGAGGACCAAGATTCAAGTTTCACCTAAGATACTTCCTAGCTTTTTGACCCTAGGCAAATCTACTGACTGCCACTCTTCTTTCATAAAATTGATACTAACACAGAAGGTAAGAGTTAAAAAAAAATTGTTTTTAACCATTTCATCTGGCAATATCTAGGTTAAATAGTTTTTCCTTCCTCGTACTTGGCCAAAATCTGAGACTTCTATGGTTTCTTTCCACTAGTCCTAGTAATATTCTCTAGGTCTGAGTAAGTCAAATTCCTATGCTACAGAACTGCTTTTCAAATACATGAAGATAGAGGTCATTTACACACTTAGGCTTTAATCCTCTGAGCCAGTGATGGCGAACCTATGGCACAGGTGCCAAAGATGGCACACAGAGACCTCTCTGTGGGCATATGGCCACACCCCATTTCCCACCCCCAGAGTTCCTTACTAGAAAGGCAGACTGACTTGGGCAGAGCTGCTCCCCTCACCCCTCCATCGTACTTGATGTAATATCCCCTGCCACTTTGCCCAGCAGCCCAATGGGAGAGGTTTCTCCCTCCCCTGTGTGGGTGTAAGGGGAAGGCAGGCATACCCAGCATGTGGTGGAGGGTGAACACTCCATCTGTGTGGTGGGGTGGGGGTGGGGCCAGGCACTCCATCTCTAAACGGTTCACCATCACTGCTCTGAGCTATTCTCCATCTCTAGCCCTTATTCTCCCCTTTCAATCCTCATTGTACACAGAAAGTAAAACACTGGAAAAATTCAAGGGTTAAAATTTTTCGGTAGGAGTTTGAACAGAGGTCAGGAGAGCAGTTTGATAAACACAAAACATTTAGCTTATTTTTAGGAAAGTTTGGATAGGAAATAGAAAGGAAGAAAGTGAGAATAATCTCCTTATAACTAAACCTAAGATGGCAATCCTAACTAAAAATTTCTAAAAAATCCTAAATCTATCTGCATTTGAGGGCAGTGTCTTTCTGTCACAGTCAGGCTCCAGCCTAACTTTTCCACATGGGTTTATCTAAGAATTTACCCACTATCTAACTACCTACCTAAGCTAATCAATAATCAGTAGGGCTGTTAAGGTCTTAAATCCATTTTCTCTATATCTCCAACTGTCAATTAGAAAAAAATGCCAGTCTCGGAGAGAGAGGGAGAGAGGGAGAGGAAGAGGGAGAGAGAGAGAGAGAGAGAGAGAGAGAGAGAGAGAGAGAGAGAGACAGTGCGAGAGTGCCAGAAACTGCTGCTCCTCTCCCCAGGGAACCCAAAGACAAAAGCTCCCAACTGTAACTGACTTAACTGACAAAGGGACAGAGGGAGCAATTAAGAAAGTCTCTTACAACAAATGTAATGGACCTTGCTACTAGTAGCAATGCAACACTCCTGAAGGATTTAAGTAAAAGAATGCTATCCACACTGAGAGACAGAACTATGGGAGTAGAAACGCAAAAGCAAAACATATGATATCACTTATATGCATATATGGGTATATGATTTGGGGTTTAGGCTTTAAAAAAAACTATAGCAAAAATGAATAATATGGAAATAGCTAACAAGAGACAACATTTGTACAACCTAATGGAATTGCTTGTCGGCTCTGGGAGGGAAGAGGGAAAAGGGAAGAGAGGAGGGAAAGAAAATGAATCATGTAAACACGGAAAAATATTTGAAAATAAAATTTTTTTTTAATTTAAAAAAGAAGGAATAAAAAGAAAAATAAACTTGTTCACCAAATAATATTTTCTACTCTTTTAAGAGACATGATTAGACTTTTTTTTCTATTTTAAAATAATTCACAATTTTATTTATAGGCTTTGGAAGTGGGGGGGGGAAGAAAATGAATCATGTAAACGTGAAAAGATATTTTAAATAGATAAAAAGAAAAACACTGATATGGTTTCTAAACCTGTCATCAATCCTAATTGCTTTCCTCTGGATACACCAGCTTGTTAATCCCTTGCCAAGTGTTGGCAAATCTACCTCCTCAATATTATTCTCACTAGTCTTCTTCTCTCTACTCATAACACAAGCATTCTAGTTCAAGTACTTTTCTTGACTACTATAAAAAGTTCTAGTCTCTCTCCTCTCCAATTCATAAAGGTCTTTGTCAAAACCATGCTCAAAAATCTCCACTAACTCTCTGCTACCTCTAGGATTAAATGGAAACTCCTCTATCTGGTATTTAAAGCCCCTTACAATCTGGTTCTACACTATTTTCCAAGGCTAACTATATATTATATAACTCTACTCCAACAAAATTAGCCTATTTTCTATTTCAGATCTGTGTCACTCCATCTTCTCCCTAAATGCCTTTGCCTAGGAACTCCCCTCAGGCCAGGAATGCTCTCACACTTCACCTTGAAATAGGTAACTGCCTTCACAGTATAACACAAGGGTCACACACACAACCAGGACACACTCACAAGTGACAGGATACACAGGATAACTGAGAAGGGATGTGTGAGTTGAGTAAAACCACATTGGTTGGGGAATGACAGTTGGTAGTTTACTGGTCAGCCTACCCAAAGAAAAAACAAAGGTTGAAGGCTATCTTTCTGTGGATTATTTTTTGGGTTTGGAAAAAAGCACAGGAAGTAAAGAAAACCTGTTTATTAAAGCTTAGGGATTAGGTATTGAGGGAATGAACGGACTAAACTAATTTCGAATGGGTAAGCTCTGGGCTTAGGAGGTGGTTTACACTCTAGTTCAGGCTGACAGGTCCAGCCTGTAAGGTTAGGAGGGAATGTGAGTCTCACTGAAGGGGTCCACTTCTGTTCCAGCATTGTTCACAGCCCTCCAGGAGTCACAGCAAGTAAGTCCCAAAAGGGGTAAAGTCAAGGAGTTGAACTGGTTTGACATGTCCACCAATCAAGCCAGAATCACTGCTCAACTTGATCTTTCCCAGGATAGTTGGATTTACAGGAGATGGTTATTTTCTGGGCTCTTCACCTCTAGCACCTAAGGAATGCCCTAACTGCCAGCAGTTGCATCCAGAGAGTCCCTCTGAAAAAAAGAAGTCTCACTCGACCATTCCATGCTTGGAACCTTCTCTGTCAGCCATCTACCTAACTTATGCATCTTGCTAAACCTTCCCTAATTCTCTTATCACAACCTTCATTTCTTAGAAACTCTGGTTCAAGCTCAAACTTCTAGGATCAGGTCAAGTGCTACACTCTTTAAAGAAAGCATTCCTGATTTCCCATTTCTTCCTTCTCTAAAAAAGAAAAAAAACTATAGTGCAATTACTGTGCAGTGATCTTGTATTTCCTTATTCATGAAGAGTCTGAATACTACCAGAACTAAATTTCTTGAGAGACAATCTTTCACTTTTGTATTTGTATCCGCAGTTCCTAGCACATTGTACATACCTAATAAATGATCATCAATTGTCAGTGTCCCTCTCAAAATACAATGTTTGAGAGAATATGTCCATATAATACAAATCACTCACTAGAGAATGAAGAGCAGCTACTCATTACATATCCCTGGTATAGAATTATTGAAAATAATCATAAAGGACAAAGTAGAGAAAAAAAGAAGGAAGGAGAGGGGGAAAAAAAACTTTGGGGTTCATTGAATTAAGTTTAGAGATCAAAATAATAAAAACCAATTAGATGGAAACTCCTGACTCTTGAAGATCCATGATAAACATCAATTCTTGTATTGTACTATAATAGTAGGTCCCTCCAACACTCCTGCCTAAAAAGATGTAAAAAGCAAAAAGTCCTAAACTATAATGGCATTTTAGTTAAAATTTCTTCTTTCTCATGACTATAGCTGCCTAACAAATCTATACATTTCAATTCACCTTTCTAATCTATCATTCATACAAATGTCGGAAATTGACTTCTGAAAACATTAAGTATTATTTATATGAAAAGCACTATTCTATATATTGAAAATAAAGATTACTACAACACAGATCTTGAATAATCGGGTCTTGTCTCAAGCCCTCTTTTCTTCTTCCTCTACCAGTGATTCTTAAAGTGGGCGCCACCGCCCCCTGGTGGGTGCTGCAGTGATCCAGGGGAATGGTGATGGCCACAGGTGCATTTATCTTTCCTATTAATTGCTATTAAAATTTTAAAAAATTAATTTCTAGGGGGCTAAGTAATATTTTTTCTGGAAAGGGGGCAGTAGGCCAAAAAAAGTTTGGGAACCACTTCTCTATACTATTTCAGGTGGTGATCTCATTGGCTCCCACACATTTAATTGCCATCTCTATGTTTGAAGATTCTCAAATTTACCTCATCCTACTCTAACCTCTTTGCTAATTTTCAGTCTCAAATTTCCAACTACCTTTCAGACATCTCAAACTGTTTAGTAGACACTTTAAACATGTCCAAAATCAAATTATTTTTCTTTTTAAACCCTCACATAAGCACTTTCCCTATTATTTTAAAGGATAATCTCATACTCCCAATGCCCTTAGATTCATAGCCTAGATGTCATCTTCAACTCCTCATAATCTCTCAGCCAATCTCTTGGCAAGGCCTGTCAATTCTACCTCTGTGACATCTCCCAAATATGTCCCCATCTCTCCTCTAACTTTGCCACCACTCCATATCAGGCCTTCATCACCTCAGGCAACAGCCTGCTGGTGGATCTGCCTAGCTCAAGTCTCTCTCTACTCCAATTCATTCTTCAGTCATAAAAGTGATTTTTCTATAAGATCATTCTGACCATGTAAACTCCAGTGGCCTCCAATCAACCCCAGGATCAAATGCAAAATTCTCTGTTGTTTGTTTTAAATTCAGGGAAATGTCTAGCAGACTTCCTATGGACACGTGGGGACTTTGAGACCACATTTCCCGTGATCCCTATGGGTTTCCGGTTTCCGATTTAAGGCGTGAGGACGTCCAGCGTCCCCACGTATGGGGCAACTTAAATTTGGAGGAGGGCCTAGAGAAAGCCTCTTTCTGGGTTTTGCAGAGCGGCTGCCTGGCGTACCAGAGGGACAGGATGGGCTCTGGCAGTAAATTTAAAAGATAAGCGCGGTTATATATATATTTTACCAACATAGCCATGGCTTTAATTAAACTACTAATTTCTCTTATTATAACAGTCTTTATCATTTTTAATCTTAACACTGTTTAGTCTTTAAAGGCCTTTCTGGTCTAGGTCTCCCTTCTAGTCTTAAATCTTACTGCTCCACACACATTGATCCAATGACACTGGCCTCTTGGCTATTCCATGAACAAAGACCCTTCATCTCTCAGTTCTGGGCATTTTCCCTGGCTGTTCTGTACAATGGGAATGTTCTCACTCAACTCCACCTACTAATTTCCCTGGCTTCCTTTAAGACCTAACTAAAACCCCATCTTCCACAGGAAACCTTTCTAAATCCCTCTTAGTTCTACTGTCTTCCCTGCTAATTATTACCACAAGCAGAAAAATAACATTATTGGTATAGCTTGTACTTAGTATAGTTTAATGTCTGTATATAGCTTATTTGTACATATTTGTTTCCTTGCTGTAGCTACCATTAGACTGTAAACTCCTTGAAGATAGAGACTGTCTTTTGCCTCTTTTTGTATCACCAGTGCTTAGCAAAGTGCCTGGTGTATAGCAAACACTAAAATTTTATTGACTATTATTATTCATATATAGTCACATTACTGCCTCTAAACAAAAATTTTAGCAGCTCTTTACTGATAAAGTTCAAACTCTACTTAGCATTTAACACTGTCCACAATCTGGTATAACTGTATATATATATAGCATTATCTCTAACTCTTCTCCACATAATCAGTTCTCTAACCAAACTGGTCTAATCTTTGACTTCCAAAACATTCTACACACTCTCTGTCTCTGCCTAGAGGTACTTTTCCCCCTATTTCTGGAACTCATCATCTTTTCTGACAGAGGTACAATTACATTTAAGTTGTTTTTAAAAGTGAATTACCTAGGTACTAATTGTAAATTAAATTCTTAAGAGCTCAATTAAGCGATAAGAAGTTTTTTTACTGAAAACTGCATTACTTGGATCTTGACATCAATAATTCTAATTTCCCTCAACACCAAGAAAAAAATTTAATTATTTTTGAGCTATACAACTGATAGGTTATTTGATTTTCTTTCTTAATAGTTACCACAGTCAGTGTGTTAAAACCAGCTCTTCCCAGCAGATGGCCCAGATCACTAACTGCAGTGAAAGGAGAAATGTGTGGAGAAAATCCTCCTTCTCTTTCCAGTTCTGCTAACTGTAAAGAACATCGAAGTTCAAAGAGTGTATCTCCTCCAAACATTGCGCCAATAAATACTCCATCTGGTTTTAAAACATGATGAATCTGTAAGGCAAAAAAAAATTTGTTCAGAATAAATTCTAATCTCAAGATTGGTCTTCTTTACCTTTCTGGATAAATTTAGAGGGCAAATAAAGTAAATATATTAATGTTTTTTGACAATTTAATATCTCATAATTACCACTCATGGAATACTAACAAATTCCTCAAATGATCTGATATCTAATTAAAAAAAAATTCTACATAAACTGTTGCCCTACAATTCATTTATTTAACCATCATATGGCCAAAAGTAGTGATTTGTACATTTAAACACTACATAATCTACAACATAAGTGAAAATGTCCCTGCCTTTATTGAAAAGTACTCATTGATTATTTGCCTGCCTTTAAGACTAATTTCCAACTAATATGTCTAGCATATTAGTATCAGAAGTGATATTGTATATTGTGTTATTGGAAATTATGGTACTTTATTTGAATGTGCATTATGAGTCTGTTATTTTGTAAAAGCCATTTACATTCACAGTTCATGCAAAAGCTTAACAGGAAATGGATCTCATTTTGGGTAAAAAATCTTTCACTAATTCTAAGATATATATATATTTTTTATTTTTTAAAACATTCTTTTGTTATTTTTTTCACTTCTATGTGCAATACAGTGTTTAAGGTTTTTCTCTCTCTCTCTCATTTTATATTTGACATTGTATTTTTTCCTGAATTTTAAATTTTGCTTATTGCTTTTCCTTTTAATTTTTTAATAGAGTAATTGATTCTTTTCTTTTTTTCTCATTTTTGTACTTAAAGTACATATAATCAGTGTTAATCCTTTTTTGATTTTACAGTAATAAAAGTTTAATATAAATGTATATATTTGCTATAATATTAATGCACACCCAAAAAGCCTTAGACTATGGTAACCTGCCAATTATTGGCAAATATTATGGGACTGTGATTAGTGTCTCTCTGTCTGATTCCAGGAGAAGGGAGCAAAAGAGCCACAAGGTCATGGAGACCAACTGAGACTCTGCAAAGTGCCAAGGAGTAAAAATTCATGCAGACTATGGACTGAGGAAGTTCTATGCCAATACTGAAGGGCTTTAAACTAGTGTTTGAGGTCCAGGGTTGCAGCTTTCTGACATATGTTAGAGTCCAGACTTCCCCGTGCCTCATTTCCTAGCCAAGTACCTAAGATTGGCTATCATTATGGCTCGTCCCTGAGAAGGTGCAGGTAAATCGGACCAGGAAGGACACTTCCCTTGCACACATATTTGGTTCTCTTATGTATAGAATGGCAACTTTCTGTAGTCCTGGTTCCTGAATGGGTAACTGCAAACTGACCCCAGGGCCCCTGCAGCTCAGTCACAAACTTGCAGGTATGAGGAGTGAATCAAACTCTCTTTGTCTATCAATCAGTAACTTTTAAATTAATCAATCAAAAACTTAAGTATCTTACTAGTCACTAAGTATGAGAGTTCACAAGTCACTTGCTAGAGTAGGTGAAAACTCCAAAGGCCAATGGGCTCCACCCCCTCCCAGCAGTACTAGGCAAAGTGAAAGACTGTGATTGGTTCCCATAAAGTGGGGGAGCAACAGGAAGTGACATTGAAGCAACAGGAAGTGACATCGAGAAAACTGCTTTAAAAAGGACAGTTCAAGGATTCAGTCTCAGACTCTTTTTTTTTTTTTGGAGGAGGAGACTCTTTTGCTGGATCCTGCAGTGGTGAGTGGAGTGATTCCTTCCTTCTTCAGTGAGGAGACCCTCTCTGCTCACTGGCGCTTCAGTGGGACTCTCCCTTCACCGGGAGTTCTGGTGATATTTTTGGAGGTCTTAGCCTCGTGTGTACTGAAGGTTCTCAACAGATTCTTCAGAGTCTCCTGGCTCTTCGGATTTGGGCTTCCTAATTAGGACTTTGGATTCTGGTGAGATTCATTTTCAGATTTGCATTTGCAGTCTGGAGACATTAGGATTAAACTCACAGTATTTGTAAGTAGGCAGAATTTTCTGTCTCTTTATCTACATTTTTCCACTTTCACTCTTTCTATCTCTTTGTAAATAAAACTACTAAAAATCATTTTGACTTAAGCTGTAATATTTTTAAATCAGCAACCACAATATTACTTTAGAATTCTCATATTTTGCATAAAACTTAATTTTAAATTCTTACATGGGGGCACCTCATCAATACTCACAACAATTTCTCCAAGAGCACTGACAAAAGAACAATGATGGATGGATGATATCCAGTAGCTCCAAAATGGTGTCTTCCTCTACACAGTGGGCTGTATCTGCAACTGCCTGCCTTTACTACTCATCTATGCTTAAGAAGAAATACTTAGCCCTCATCTTCTTTGGTGTCTAATCCAGCTTTCTCTACATAAGTACTGGATTCAAATATGTGACTTTGAGAAACCTGTTCACTCTCATCACCTTTGTTCTATTGGCTATTATGCTTGTCTATGCAAGCCAGGTGGAGCTCCCTGCCATTCTACCACTGGTCTACCTGATCCATTTAGCTCTCAGCTCCAAGACCAACTTTCAAGAACACAAGGGAGATGAAATTGTTGGATAAAGAGGTTGGTCCCTCTCACTGGTCTCAATAATTCTGCTTTTTCCTATATATTCTACAATACTCTGTTCTTTCTGCCCTACCTAATCTTTAGCATCCTGGCTACATGTTATATAACCAGGATGTCACTGCTCTGGTTCACCATTCCCATGATTTTTTTACTTGAGACAGTTGAGGAGTTAGACCTTCAACAAACTGCTGAAGAAGTCTGCCAAGCTCAACCTCCTTCTGAGATTTTTCTATATCCTTTGCATCTTGGCGTAAGTAGGCACTCTGCCCAAACTCTAAAGGGACAAGAGGTTCTATTCCTCTACTGTATCCTTGTATCCATTTTTCAAAAGAATGTCACTCCTTGTCTCAGTGATAAAATCAGAGTATATAAGAATAGATTAGAAGTTGAGGAGCTTTTATCTGTAGTAGATAACAGACTTCCACTATTATATCCATGCTTTCCTACTATGATCTTGTTCAAATGAAGAGTTCAGAAGGTGGTGTGGCTGTATAATTCTAATTCTATGTGGCTTCCACTAGAGGGCAGTATCAAATCACTTTAAAAACTGAGTTCCTGAACAAAAAACAAAAAAACTCATCCTCATTCTCCAAAGCCATTTCCCTGTCTTGGCTTCTCTATTTTTTCTGTTAACTGTCATTTTTCTCTTTCCAGTTAATTACCATCACATAGGAGAAAGAACATTATGGAGTCAAAGACCCAGTTTCAAATCCTAGCTCTATTATTACTGAGTGAGATATAATTCAGTGTGTTTCTCTCATTTCCTATTCCAATTTACCCCTTGTGGTTGCTGAAATCCATTTTCTGTGTTTTAAGTGAAGGTCTGACCATGTAATTCTTCTACTTACGAAACTCCAGGTGCTCTCTATTGCCCCTACGGTCAAATAAAAGCTTCTCTATTTGTTGTTATGTCTTTTATGAGCTGGCTCCAACCTCCTTTTCCAGCTTTGATTCCCCTCATGGTCCAGCCATACCTACCTACCTTGCAATTCTTTACTCAGGAATATCCCTTCTCCTCTGCTTGGCACTGGGAGCCAATCCCCTTAATCTCCATTTTTTACAGGTCTCAACTTCCTTCAAAGTTCAGCTTAAGTGCTACCTTCTTTACAGCTACCAGTGCTTTCTCCCAGAAAATAATCATGTATTGATTCTGTATATACTTTTATGTATGCAAGCTTTCTCACCAAAGGGAATAGAAACTTTTTGAGGGGAAGAACCATTTTATCTTTGTTTCTCTACCTTCACACCAAGCAGAGTGACTAGAATCTAGTAGCTATTTTAATAAATTCTACTGATTCCCTAAAAATAATGATTTTTTTTAAAAGCCTATATATTATTTATCAAGAAATCTTAAAGAGAAAAATGCCCAAAGCTTTTAGAACCAAGGGACAAGAACAGCTAGAGCCAAGCCTAAAGACAAAAGGTCCCAAGTTCAAATCTGGCCTCATACATTTACTACCTGTGTGACCCTATTAGGCAAGTCACTTAAACCCCACTGCCTACCCTTTATTGCTCTCTAGCTTGGAACCATTATTTAGAATCGATTCTAGGACAGAAGGTATGGGTTTCAAAAAAAGGGAGGGGGGCGCAAAATAAAGACAAAATCTACTGATCATTTCCTTAAAGGAACCTTAAAAGATAAAGTCCCAGGAATACAATAGCAAAAACCCAAAGTTCTCAACACCTCAGTTTTAAGTCTACTGTTGGACCCTAAGAAATGTTATAATCTAATTGTTAACTAGACAGCCAGAGGCTGGAATCAGGTATCACTGGAAACAGTCCCACCATCACCTACCTTGTGACTATAACAAGCACCTCCTCACAGAGTGAGATCTGTGCTCTCAAATGGCCACTGGAACAGTACAATTTACAGGACGGAAGTGGGTATAAATAAGTTATGCTCTATAGACATGTTTATATTAGCTTTCTGCCCAAACCTACGTCTTTCCAACTTCCCTGTTAATCCAGGGTAGCACCACCATCCTTCTAGTAACCATTTTTGTTTCTTCCCACAAAATATTTGTTGTATATCCTCTTCTGTCTATTCAAATAAACACCACCCAAATTCAGGTCTTCATTACCTCTTAGACCAGCAAAGGGCAAACTAAGTCCCCGAATCTGGCCCATGGGCGTAGTTTGCCCATCGCTGTCTTAGACTACTACAATAGCTTCTTAATTGATCTTTCAGACTCAAATTTCTCCCCTCTTTATTCTATCTTTCAGAGCCTATAAAGTGATTTTCTTCAAGAGCAGGTCAGCTCATGTGAGCCTTGTGCTTAGTAGATGCCACTGGTTCACTACAGATTGTAGATTAAAACATTTCACCTTTATCTTATCCTTTTTTTATTTCTAATTTTTTATGTTTCATAATGTATATAATTAACAGAATCAAAGAATTTTGCAGTCAGAAATCTCTTGTTAGCTCAAATATATGGCCAAGAAGAATCTCCACTAAAATATACTGAATAAGTGATGATTTAATTTTTCTCTTAAGTCCTCCAAAAAGTGGGACTCATTATCTCCCAAAGAAATTCATTCCATTGTGGAATAGCCCTGAACCTGAATTACACTATAATCCCCAGTTCTTTTTAAGAATATTTGCTGGGGGCAGCTGGGTGGCTCAGTGGATTGAGAGCCAGGTCTAGAGACGTGAGGTCCTGGGTTCAAATTTGGCCTCAGACACTTCACAGCTGTGTGAACCTGGGCAAATCACTTGACCCCCATTGCCTACCTTTACTGCTCTTCTGCCTTGGAACCAATACACAGTATTGATTCTAAGATGGAAGGTAAGGGTTTAAAAAAAAAAAAGAATATTTGCTGTGTAACTATGTCCACCCCATTTAATATTTATACAATAGCACTTAGGGTTTAATAAAAGCTCATTGACTGTTGTGAAGTTGATTGTATAATTATAATGGGCAATAAAACAGTTCATATTTGTCATCTGTAAACAAGTAAATATAAATATGCATTGAAGATGTGTGTGTTTACATATATATTTTTTACTAACCGGAATGTGCTAATCAAAAAACTGTGGAGAATACTAGCTTCTACTACTAGTTTAGCAAGTAATTATTTAACTAATCTATAATTTTCTTGTATCTTTGTCATACAGTTATGTAACTTATTGCATATTTATGCTTTAAGTTTTTAATCTTAACAACTATTTCTAATACTTCTCAATATCTCTCAGACCATCTACTAAAATGACATGCATATAGTTAGCTCAATACCTACTGATTTAATTTTTAGAAAACACTCCAAAGGACTGATGTACAAGCAAATTTCAAACTAACTAAACTATTTTAATTTGTGTGGCTATATTAATTTTTTTAAAACTTGGAGTGACTGTAGTATATTTAATGATGGGTCCATAACAGTGTTATTAAGTTATAATAGACTATATGTATTAGAAATATATCTATTTTTCTCACCTGTTTAAATGCTCTAGGAAGATCATTCACCCAATGCAAACTGAAACATAAAAACATATTTGCTACAGTTTAATACAAAAAAAAAATGTCTGAAGTAAATGTTTTGAATTTTGAAGCATAATACCCTACAACAAGGGTGATACAAGTAAGGGGCCTAACTGGACAACCTGAAAATTTTTAATTACTTAATATTTTTCTTCATTTTTTTGGAAAGGAAAACTATTCTAGTCGCATTACTGCTAGTGACCAGTTAAGGGTTCCTTAAGCAGGCAATTTCAACTCTGAAGATTTCATTAAATTAATTCAGATTATTCACTGGAAAGTCAAAAACTGAAACTGAAGCTTAACTACTTTAGCTACATGAGAAGACAGGACTCATTGCAAAAGACCCTGATGTTAGGAAAAATTGAAGGCAAATGGAAAAGGGGGCAGCAGAGTATAAAACAGATAAGAGTCATGGTAACTATGAACATGAACTTGAAAGGACTTCAAAAGATACTAGAGAATAGAGGGGCCTAGTATTCTATAATCCATGGAAAAACAAAAAGTTGGACACAACTGAATGACTAAATTGTGAGATTTTATTTCTTCATTTGTAAAATGAGGGAGCTGGATAAGATGATCTCTAGGGTCCCTTCTAACTATATAGTTTTATTCTATACAACATCAGTGTGCAGGAAGGAATTCTATCTACTAGCCTTACTTGCAATTTAAACCCTCTAAATGGAAAACAGTATGGTATCAGGGAATTAGTGATGAATATGGAATCAGAAGGTTCATTTGTTAAATGAGTATCTCAAAGGTCCTTTCCATATTATAAATAGCTTTTGCAAATAACCATCTTGTATTGTAAATAGCTTTTGCCAGTAGCCACCTTGTGCCAACTGTAGCAAGAGGGGGTTCAGATTTTAGAATGCCCAAAGCTGGCATAAGGCAGTGGAAGACCGTTGGAGCACCCCTATAAATAGGAGATCACCCCAAGGCAAAGGAACTCAGTTGTGAGTTAGGTGGGTGGAAATGGTGGAAGGGGAAAAGCTCTCCAGTCAAACCCGGAAGCTTCACCACAGACTTGTGTTAGCTGTCTCATTTTAGGTCAACTGTCCAATCCTGTAATCTGAATCATCATCATCAACAACAATATTCATCAAAACCATCAAGAAAGTCATCTCTGAATATCAACAGCTATTTATAACCAGCCAAGTTTAGTTTTGTCATTTAGTAGCTGAACTAGGCCAAGGTTGCCAAGCCAGAGTGGCAGAATTCCATCCAAGGCTTTTCCCTAAGGGGATCTGCCTACCTGTTTATCAATTCGTTTTTAGTTTAGCTTAATCCCTTAAACCTCTATCCTCATCCATCATTCCTTGATCCTCACACCTTCAAGATATTCCTGTTACCTTTAAATTAAAATAGTTACCTGTTGCTGAGATCTGCTTTCTAGTCTAGTCCATCATCTCCAAGAAGTTTCTCACTGTCAAGCCTGACAGTTGGTATTGATTCCCTGGCTGGGGAGGTTTTCTCAGGCTAATCATCAACTCTTGCCTGAGATTAACTCCTAATCAATTCAAGATCATCTATATCAATTTACAATCAGATCAATACAATCAATATTCCATCAAGAAGAAACCAAGATATGTATCTCCAAGGTAACTGGTTTTGGCCTGTTTTCAGCTGAGAATCCTAACAGTGTCAGTCTTCTGAAGTTCCCCAGAGGGAAACGCTGTCCAGCTGCTGAACAGAGAGCAGCCTGTGAATATTATCCCAACAATATCCAAAATTAAAATCAATGTTCTGTACTTAAAAAAAACTAGTGACTTAGTATCCTCTGATTCTAAATTAGCTAAGGTAAAAAAATTAATTCCCAGTGCTACCACACCTAACACTTAGCTTAAATAGCAAAGGCTCTATTATAGCCCATGTCCTTTTTATCAAAAACTGTAAAAACAGGAACTTTTATTAGTAGTTCAAATGCTATAATGAATTGATGCAGCAAACTACTTGTTCACCTCTTAAAATTAAACTCTTATAGCAAGAATTAATAAAAGAAATAAAGTAAAAGTTAAATACCAACCTTAAACTGCTAACAACCAGATCAAATGTATTTTCTTTGAAGGGAAGAAATTCTTCATCAGCTAACAAACGAACAGTAGGTATTTCTGTTTCTAAGGCATTTTTCTATAATCAAAAAAATTTGAGATTTACTTTCATAGAATGCCAATTACTAACTTAATCATCATTATGAAACTGATATCATGAACTACATACCAATGCATTTTCTGCAATGTCTGCTTGGAAAAATTTTCCAACAACTTCCTACCAAAAAAAGTAACATAAATGTGGTTAAACTATGAAAAAAGAAAATAAAATTAGAAATACTAATGAATATTTTGACAATAAATAAATAAAACTTTATGAAGTAGAATTTTCTACATAAAACAAGTACAAACTAAGGTAAATACATTTAGATAAATGAGATAGAATTTAAAACATATATAGTCTGGAAGGTCCTGGGTTCAAATCTTACTTCAGACACTTCCTAGCTGTATGGCCCTGGGCAAGTCCCTTAATCCCTATTGCCTACCCCTTACTGCTCTTATGATTTGGAACAGTATTGATTCTAAAA
Source organism: Gracilinanus agilis (assembly GCF_016433145.1). NCBI lineage: Eukaryota > Metazoa > Chordata > Mammalia > Didelphimorphia > Didelphidae > Gracilinanus > Gracilinanus agilis. The sequence goes on along the minus strand of NC_058131.1, from coordinate 134,159,526 downwards.
CAGAAAGTGTTTTTTTTTTAAATGTATACAGAAAATCTTCACTAACAAGATGAAGAACATTGTTGTGAGTAACCACAATCTATTCACAGGTGATCTGAACCAGGCTTAGAGAAAAGGAGAGACAGACACACACGCACACATGAGCATGCACACACATTTTATTTACTGTGTGAATCCCTAGCATCTAATACATATGCAAAAAAGTAACATCTATTAAACTAAATAAGGTCTGAGATCCACTGAAAAATCTAAAATGCTCAGCACAGTACCTTACTGAGTGAGTATGAGTGCATAGGTCAATAATTCAGATTAGGTGATGATTCAATTCAATTTATAATTCGTGTCTATTCTTCAGTGTGTAACAATCGATAGAACAAATATAAAAATAAAAAATATCTCTGATCAATATCCTAGGCCAATAATGGTGAATCTATGGCACAAGTGCCAAAGTTGGCATACAGAGCTCTCTCTGTGGGCACACAGCTGCACTCCCTACCCACCAGTTCATTTCTAGAAAAGACAGAAGACCTCAAGGTAGAACTGCTCCCTTCCCCTTCTCCACAGTACCTGACCACATTTTTTCATATCACCTGCCCCTCTGCCCAGCAGCCCAATGGGAATGCTTTCTCTCTTCGTTGTGTGAGGTAAGGAACAGGCAAGGTATGCCCAGCACCTGGGGGTGGGGGGAGGACACGGTCTCTAAAAGGTTTGTTGTCACTGTCCTAGGTGATACTTAGGTGATTTAGTTAGTCAATCAAATAGCATTTATTAAGCACTTTGTTTCAGTTTGACTGTTTCTTGTTGGGAATTATTGAAAAAGTATAAAATTGATGAAAATAAAAGAAAACTACTCATAAGGTATTTTTAAAAATAAATATAAATAAATATATTTCAAACACATCATACTACAAATGTAACCATTCAAGAAAAATGATTATATTATAGAAACATTTTTGTGCTTATGATAATGAAAAAGAACGTGAACAATAATCATTATTAGCTTTTGGGAAAAGAATTTAAAATAAATAAAAAATATATTAAGGGTCAGTGAGGGAAAAATGGAAAACAGACTAGCATTTTTATGCTACATATTTTGACAAATATAAGTCTAAATGTCATACACATTTTTATTATTTTATAAGGTCTTGGATGATGAAAATTTTACTTTAAAATGTAAAAAATTTTATCATTCCTGAAAGAAAATTATCACATAAGTATACCTTATTTAAATGATGTGCTATATAACCTCTTCCACAGCCAACATCCAAAGCAAGGGGAAAATCTCTAAATAAAAAAAAAAAAAAAGAAAAAGAAAAAATAGCATTTTTTATAAAACCACAGTATGTGAAGCAGTTTCCAAGTTTATATTTTTGTTATTTTTTTGTAACCAGTGATTTCCATCTTTAAGATGCTACTCAGTAGAAATTCCACATAAGATGGTTTGTCCTCATGTTTAAAGATGGGGATTTAATTATTAAATTACTAAATTTAACAAGTCAATTATTAAAGTCTCCAAAGAAAACATGTGGCTCCTAAGGATACCATTACACCAGTGATGGACAAGCTACAGTCCATGGGCCAGATGTGGCCCCCTGAAATGTTCTATCAGCTGTGAAACATTATTCTTAATCTGATGAATACAATGAGTAGGATACAATACAATGAAACTTTGAAAGAGTTGCCTTAGAAACAGACTGACAGATGAGCATTTCCTTTCCTGTAGCCCCCTCTTTAAAAAGTTTGCCCATTACTGCATTACACTAATAAAATAGTATACTTTGGCTTTAAATATATATTTAAGTACAAGATACTGTCCTTTTCAGGCAATTTAGTACTAAAAATAAAAGGGACAGAACATGTTCAGTTATGTAATGAGAAAGTCAAACTAACTAGTAAATAATATGAGTTTTCCTTTTCCATATAAGAGCACTTTGATTCCTAAAGAGTAGGAGCCTTTTCAAGTTTAATAAAAACTGCTGAAGTATGCTTATAAAGAATTATAACCTACACATGTTATTGAACAGTTTGATACTACAGGCATTACTGAGAATAAAAAGTTGTGTATGTATGAAAATATTCATGGAAGCTTTGTTATGACAAAATAATGAGAATAATAAATCCAATGATTGGGAGAAATGGCTGAATAGATTATGATATTAGAATATAATGGATTGTATTAGGAATGAAAAATATTAGAAATATAAAGCAAATAAGGGAAATATGTATAGAGATGAAAAGAGAATAATATATACCATGATTACAATTTTAAAAAAACAGCCACAAAATCAAGAGAAAAAAGTATCAAAAAATCCCAAGGGAACTCAAAAGCAAAGGATGTTTATATTAGTATACAAATATAAATTATATTATTTTAAGACAAATTGTAAGCAATGTGAAGTTTCTGGTTCTGTACACAATTTTTCTTATGCATTTGTTCAGTTAGGTGTTTTGTAATGGTGATGAAGAAATATAATAAAAAATAAATTTTAAAAAGTGATGGTCCTAGTGAAGATGCAAAATTTCAAGAATGTAGTTGAAGACCTTTAAACAACTCAAGAGCTGCAGGGCTTTCGGGCCTCTAAGTTAATCCACATATAGCTTTTAAGATTTAAGAGACAAACTCAAAACATAAGAAATTATATATGGTAGCAGGTAGGTGGCTCAGTGTTGACCCAGGTCCAGAGATGGGAGGTCCTGGGTTCAAATTTGACCTCAAGACACTTCCTAGCTGTGTAACCCTGAGCAAGTCACTTACCCCCACAGCCCTAGCTATTACCACTCTTTTGTCTTGGAACCAATACACAGAATTGATTCTAAGATAGAAGGTAAAGGGTTAAAAAAGAAACTACTTACCTATTTGGAGACAGGAATGATTAAGTAAAAATTCTTTATATTTTTAAGTGAAATTTATTGAAAAATTACCCTATAAGTGCAAGGTGAGTCATAGCACCAGAAGGTTCCATTTTAAGCTATTAAAAAGGTCAAGAGTTAAAGAAATGAAAAGTGAGGATGATTCAGCAAACAGACCAAAAACAATTCTACAGGAGTTTTTTGAAGTAACAGCAGCAGAAGCAATCAATTTGCAAGATTTCAGCTAGTAGTTCCTAATTTGGTAAATGAAGACAAACTGTAACAGAGCTTTAATTTCAGCCACTGCTTTTCATCTCCATTTATTAGTTAGTTAAATTCTCCTTCTCTGATCAGAGGGAAAAGCATAAATGGGAAAGTTAAGTTTTGCTGCTTTTCTAAAAAGGAAGAGATTGACATTGGATGAAGCAGAATGCTAAAAGAGTGAAAAATGGAAAAGTTTGCTTGCTTTGGTCAAAAAGTCAATCTAGACTGTTTTGCTTTGAGTTCTGTAGAAGTGATAGAATATTCTTTGTCCCCCATGGTTTGCTTTGAGTTCTGTAGAGGTGGTAGAATATTCTTTGATCCCCACTGCCAATGCCAGGCTTCCCTCTACTGACAAGACTCAACAACCTCTCCTTTGAAGTCTACACCATCCAAATTTATCACTCTCCTGAGATCCTGGTGTCCATTATTTACTAACCCCCTGGACATTCTCCCTTCTTCTTTAATGAGTCTAGTGCCTGGTTTAGTGTTTCTTTTTCTACTCACCTCTTTACTCTCCCAGTGACTGAAAGACATGAAACTATAACCATTACTAGAAAGTTTAGCAATGGCATAAGTAGCATCAGGAAGAAGCCAAGTATCTATAAATGACAGTAGAAGGAGAAAGAGAGAAAGAAGTCTCAAATGAAAATAAGTTTGTAAATTATGGAATGGTTTTCCAGACAGCATAGTGGAAGGGGGCAGGCAGAACTAGAGTAGACACTGGGAGAGTAGAGCTGAAGACACATGGGAATGAAGGAGTACATAGAGTTGAAGAAAAAAGATTTGTACTTTAATATCTAGGGGTTGGATATCACTGGGTTAGGAGAGGAAAAGGGAGATGGAAAGCTGTTAATTAATTATTGGGGAATTAATCCAGACAGAGAATATCAATACACACAGAACATGCCTAAAAAGAAAGTGTGAAAAGAGAAGCCAGTAAAGACAGAAGAGTAAGAAGCAGTTGAACCCAGCCTGCCCCCCCCCCAAATTATTTCCATAACGGACTATGAAGAATAACCAAGAGTCAGTGTCTCTAGATAAAAAAAGTACCATATCAGGGAGTAAGATGTAAAACTAGAGAAGGAGAGGTCAGGTTATGAAAGGCTTTGAATGACAGAACATTTTTTATTTGTTCCTAAAGGCTTAAGGAAGCCACTGGGGTTAACTGAGTAGGGGGTGGATAAATAACACATTCAGACCTATATTTTAGGAAAATGATATTAGTGGCTGAATGAAGAGATACTTGTGTCAGGTTGACCCACAAGTAAGTTATTGCAATAATCAAGGCATGAGGTGATGAGGACCTGCACTAGTGTGGCTGCAGTGTCAGGAAAGAAATGGGGAATATTTAAATAATGTTAGAAAGGTGAAATCAACAAGCCTTAGCATCAGCTTAGATATGGGGGATTAGAGATAGTGAGGAAACCTGAGAGATTAGAAAGATGGTGTTACTCTCTACTGTAATTGGGAAGTTGGAGGTAAAGGTTTTAGGGGGAAAGATAATGGGTTCTGTTTTAAAATGTCTACTGGACATATAATTTAAGCTACCTAAAAGGACATTCAAGATTAGAGGTCAGAAGAAGGCTTGGGGCAAGAAAGGTAGATCTGAGAGTCATCAGCATAGAGACAGTAAATCCATGGGGGCTAATGAGATCATCAAGAGAAGTAGTGAGAGGGAGAAAAGAAGAAGCAGAACAAAACCCCGAGGAACACCTATGTTAAAAGGTGTGATCTGAAGGAGGATCTAGTAAAGGAAACAGAGAAGTGACCAGATAGATAGGAGAAAAACCAGGTGAGAATGGTGTCCCAAAAACTACAGAAAAGTTAGTATTTAAAAAGTAGAAAATCATCAAGTGTCAAAGGCTGCAGAAAGGTCAAGAAGAGCAAGGGTTAAGAAAAAGGTCACTCACTGGATTTGTCAAATAAGAGATTAATGGTAATGTTAGAAGGAGCTATCTTTAGTGGAATAATATGGTTGAAAACCAGATTTTAAGGTGTTAAGAACAAAGTGAGAGGAGAGGAAAGTGAAGGCATCTATCATAGATGGCCTTTTCAAGTTTAGCTACAAAGGACTGAAGAGATATAAGATATTGGGGTTGGACAGATCAACTGAGGGCTTTTTCAGGATGGAAGACACATCATATGAACACTGGTTAAAGGAATTAAGAATGTTTAGGCCAGAGAAGAGAAAACTTGGCATACGACATAATAGCTGCTCTCAAGTATTTGAAGGACTAAAATTAGAAAAAAAAATTAGATGTGTTTTTTGTGGCCCTGGGAGAAGACCTAAAAGTAATAGGTGGAAGTGGCAAAGAGCTAAAGTTTACACTTAAAATAAGTGAATACTTAATTAATAAAATTAATTAATAAAATACTTATTAATAAAATAAGTGTCGCCTCTTTGAGGCGACAAAAAATTGGAAAACGAGGAGGTGTCCATTGATTGGGGAATGGCTGAATAAATTGTGTTATCTGATGGTGATGGAATACTATTGTTTTGTAAGAATGATGAACTGGAGGACTTCTATATGAAAGACCGCTAGGAATTGATAGAGTGAAATGAGCAGAACCAGAACATTGTACACAGAAACTGAAACACTGTGGCACAATCAAATGTAACTACTAGTAGCAATGCAATGCTCCAGCCTGAGGGACTTGTGAGACAGAACACTATCCAAATTGAAAGAGAACTGTGGGAGTAGAAACACAAAAGAAAAACTTATGATTGATAATGTGTTCAATGGATATATGATTGGGGTTTTAGCTTTAAAAGATCACTTTATTGCAAATATGAATAATATGGAAATAGGTTTTGAACAATGATACAGCTTGTCAGCTCCAGGAGGGGAATGGGAAGGAGGTAGAAAAGATTATGCATGAATGATGTAACCATAGAAAAACATTCTAATAATTTTTAAAATAATGATAATAATAATATTAATAATTTGAGTTATTAAAAGTAGTCTGGGCTGCCTCTGGAAGTTGTAGATTGCCTTACAACTGGAGCACTTACAAGTGGAACCTAGAAGACCACTTGTATCCTCTTTAATAATAAATTACAGTAAAGATACTTTAAGATTCTATGATTCTGTCATGTAATACAAATAAATGATAAATGATGGACAGATAGCATATACCACTATTATCCAAACAATGTTAATTAAGCAAGTATGTTGGGAGGAATTATATATGGCATGGAAAAGAGTACACAAAATGAGGTGTGGATAAGATATGGTCTTCATCACTAGAGAAAGAACTCACAAAAGAAGACAGAACAATCAAAAGTAATATCTCTGGCTCAGAGCTGAAGATGCTTTTTTTAAGCTGACCATTACCTTACCTGGCTATATCATATACACGGTCAGCAACACGACCACCAACCTGAAATAAAAAGCAATCACAAGATGATCAAACTTCCCTGATAAGAATTCATTTCAAGAGTTTAAGAGCCTACTATGTGCCATGCCCAACATTAGGTGCTAGGAATACAAGATAAAAAATAAAGTCTTTGCCCTTGAGGAGCTTAGTCTACTACAGAGAAACAACATGTATAAAGATAGATAAGTAAAGACAAAAAATTATTTTAAAATAAACAAATATATATAAAGTATCTACTATGTGCCAGCAGGGAGTTGGGGAACATAAGTACAATGAATGAAATGACCTCTACTTGCAAGGAACTTTTATTATAAATGAGATAGTAAATACATATGTAAATGTGTATGTTTATGTATTTTTGCTTCACATTTTTAATTTTTAACATGCTTAACAATTTTTAATAATTATTTTCTGACATTTTGTGATCAATGTTTTCTCCTTCATTCCCCCTTCCAAATTCTTCCCCCTCCACAAGAAGGCAGGTAATGATTTATCTTGTACATGAGTCATCATACAATACATATTTCCAAGTTCATCATGTTGTAAAAGAATACATGGCTTATACCAAAGGAAAAATTCACAGGGGAAATAAAGTGAGGAACAATAAATCTGTATTCAGACTCCATCAGCTCCTTTTATGACAGAAGATAGCCTTTTTCTTCATGAGTCCCTTGGAGTAATCATTGATCCTTGCATTGTGGATAAAATAATTGTTAATTCATTCACAGGTGATCATCAAACATTACAAATACATATGTAAATATATTCAACATAACTATAAAATGAATAAATATATACAAAGGAGTTAAATATAAGGTTGTTTTGGAATGATAACAGTTAGGGGTAATAAGGAAGTTTCACGAAGAACATGGTACCTGAGATGCACCTTAAAGAAAAAAGGGAGTCTATTACAATGATGGGCAACCTTTTGAGCTTGGTGTGTCAAAATTTGCCAAAAAAAAACGAGTATAACTTGGATGGTGTGTCACTTCGAGAAAAAAAACAACCCATAATTTTGTGATATTTATAATTTAAATAACAAAAATGTATAATTGTAATACGTAACTATATTTAATAAACCAAAATAGGTAAAATAATATAGGTAGAATTGTCGTTTATAGTGCACAGAGTGTCTACACTACACTACAACAAATGTTTCATCCTTGGCATGTGGCTCCATACTTCTCTGTATGTGGCTGCATGCAGCTGCATGTCATCAAAAATGGCGAATGCATGTCAGTGCTGACATGTGTGTCATAGGTTTGCCATCATCAGTCTATGAGGTAGAAGTAAGGAAAGAGTGTATTCCAGGGCCTAGGTATTGGGGGTGGGGGCATGAACATGAATGAGGAGGAATCAGGAAAGACTTCCTATGGGAGGTGGCACTTAAAAGAAGCTTTGAAGAGAGTTGAGGTTATGAGAGAGAGGTGAAGCAGAAAAGCATTCCAGGGACTATGGATAGTTTGTGAAAAAAGCACAGAGGAAGGAAATGGAATATTAGCATGTAGGTGACTACAGTGGACAGAATGTTAGACTTGGGAGTAGAAAGACCTGAATTTAAATTCTACCTCACACATTTAGGGTGATCCATGGCAAGTCACTTAACCTCTGCCTCAGTTTCCTTATTCATAAAATGATGAGGATAATGATAGCACCCACCATTGTGACAACCAAATGAGTTATCCGTAAAACACTTAGCACAGTACATAGAAGACACTTAATAAATGCTCATTTCCTTCCTTTCTTTAGGTATGAAGGCAACCAGTTTGGTTGGAAATAATGTGTATGAAGGGGAATAATTATCAAGAAAATCTCATCATCCTGTAAAATCCCAATGCTCCATCTCCTACTACCTACAGCACCTCTGATTAAAGGGCAGAGCAATGAACTCCAAATGTTCCTAAGGTCTTCCAATGTCAAGCAAAGGAATGTGCATTCTATATTGGAAGAAAAATAGATCCACCAAGCTATAAAGGAGATAAGTCATGTAAGGCCTGTGCTTCAAGAATATTAATCTGGCAGCTATATGCAGGATGAATGGAAAAGGAAGAGGTCTGAGACAGGGAGTTAAATAGTGCAGGCAAGAAGAGTCCTGAAAGCCTTGACTAGGTTAGCTATAGTATGAGAAGACAAAAGACTTCAAATGTAGAAGTGCAGAGGAGAATGTGCTGGATTTGAGAGTCAAGAGAATCTGAGTTCAAATCCTGCCTCAAATACTTACTAGCTGTGACACTGAGCAAGTCATTTAACTTCTTTCAGCCTAGTTTCCTCATCTGCAAAAAAGAGATAATGATAGTATCTACCTTAGAAGGTTATAGAGAGGAATAAATGAGATAACTTAAGTACTCTGCAGGCCTCAAAGCATTACAAAAATGCTTTTTTAGGAAGTGAACTAGCCACTATTTGATCAAATTAAGGGAAAGGGGACTAGTAGGTGGAATCAAAATGAAAAGGGAAAGGGAAAGGGAAGTATATAAGGGAAAATAATGAGTTCTGTTTAGGGCATATTAGGTTTGAGATACTTATAGAACCATGGGAGAGTGGGGTAAAAGGGGGGTATGCATGCAGTTGTGAAGTAGGTCTTGTAGCTCAGAAGAAAGACCAGGGCTAGATACTGTTAAAGGGATTTTCTTAGCCTCTCCCTCTGTCTTCTTAAGAGGCTAAAAAACAGGATTTCTAAGTAGATCAGAACTGACAGGAGTCAGTGAGCCAGAGCTGAAGATTTCATTACCAGGGAGACCAGGTCTGAGGGGAGGAAGTAGTACGCCCTCTGACAGGAAGTTAGGGGAGACAGTGGGTGAGTAAAGAGAAAGGAAGTAGCTGCTAACAGTTGAGGGTCTTTTGCCTCCGAGATTTTGAGAAAGCAGGAGATTCTGTCTCTGAGGCAAGAAGGCAAGGTGCTACTGGCAGTTGGCTACTGATAGTCGGGTTGCTACAGAAAACTGATTGAAAGAGTGAGTGGTGGCTGTCTATTATTTTAGGAAGTGAGGTAGTTAGTGAATAATTTATAGATAGCGTAGGTTAAGATAGGTCAGGCAGAAGAAATTGTCCTCAGAAGATAGTTAGAGATAGGTTTAGGAAATTTTAGGTAGTTTTAGGAATTTTAGGTATATTTATAAGGTATAAGTTTAATAATCTTTCCTCTTTTCTATCTTTCTATCTGTATTTCTTTCTTAAATTAAACAAAGTTTCTGTTAAACTGCACTCCTCACTTTGTCAAACTCTTTAATTTAACCTTTACAATACAGAGATTTGTGAATCATCTATAGCAGAACCTAAGAAAGTCAATAAGATCAGAGAGATAGTATAGAGGTCTCCATCTTTAGACACCTAAAATTAAATCAGTTATCTATAAAATTTCTAGGGGCTGAAGGTGAGAGAAGAGACAAGTTTCTCTTTCCCTAAAACTTTTGTTTTTACTATAGCTTGTAGTGGCTGCCCATTAAATTACTTTTATTTTGTATATCCTTATATGTACTTATGCTGTCTTCCGAAATAGAATATAAACTCCAAGATGGTAGGGACCTTTATCTCTGCATCCCCCAGGATTCAGAACAGTGCTCTGAATAGAGTAGGCATATAATAACGTTTGTTGGTAACTGAGTGTCAGCCTAGTACAAATAAAGGTGGCAGAATTTGGGAAACCCAAAACCTTATGTTTGCTAGGAAGCAAAGCTCTAATCTAAAACACAGAGGAAGAGAAATGAAAAAGCTCTGCTGCTTTTACAGTTGTTTAGTCTCAATCATGTCCAACTCTTTGTGACTCCTTTTGAGGTTTTATTGGGAAAGATACTGGGGTAAGTTTGCTATTCTTTCTCTAGCACATTTTATAGATGCGGAAATTAAGGAAAACAGGATTAAGTGACTTAGTACTCACAAAGGTGTGTCTGAGGGAGAATTTGAACCCAGGTCTTCCTGTCTCCGTGCCTTGCACTCTATTTTGCACCACTTAGTTGCCCTTAGCTGTTAATTGCCTGCATCTTTGGGCAAATCATTTCACTTAATCAGGCTTCATTTTCCTCATCTACAAAAAGGGAAAGCTGAATGACATGATCTCAAAGGTCTCTTTCACCTTTAACTCTTATGATTCTTTAAGTACAACTGCTGTACATTAAGAAGTATCAGATACATTTAAAGTTAGCATGTTGTATTTTACTATAAGCTAGTTTTAAATTACTTAAACATTTTATTCATATTTTTACATCCTACTTAGGGGTTTTTTGGCATTCCAAATATTTCCCTGATCCTGGGTTCTCTTTATCTATTTTTGTGGCAGAGGTTTGTTTTCTTTTAGAGGAGAAAAATTTATTTTATAAGACAGTGTTTTTATTTCTAGTTTATACAGTTATTTAAAAATGTATGCCCACTTCATATTTGAAAAGAGTTTTGTTGCCTTCTCAATAGGTGGGGGAGGGGGTTGAGAAAAGGGAGAGATTAGAACTGAAAATAAAATTAAATGAAAAAAAAAATGAGTTTATATATTTGATCCAATAAAGCAGGTCTGGAGGAGTAAGTGAATAGCTAGTAACCGCTAAAATTTGTGTTACATTCAGCAAATATTATCTCTTTCTGAAAACAACCCTGGAAGAGTGAGTAGATTACTATATTATCGTTTTTAACATATAAGGCTTAGAGAGATTAAAGTGAATAGTGTTGAGACTTGAAGTTAGGAAGACTTGAATTCAAATTTCTCCACTGATACTTCCTAACAATCTCCCCCAGTCTTAATTTCCTCATCTGTAAAACCTGCATATTAATAGAAACTACTTCCTAGTTTTGTTGTGAGTTAACTTATGTAAATTGCTTCGCAAAGTCTTAAAAAGGAATATAAATGCTAGATAATAGTAGTGATAGTGATTAAGGCTGAATTTGAACTTTGCTACAAAAAAATGTAAATAAGCTCTTCTAGGGCTGTTTTGTCTTTCTATTCCCAGTACACAGTACCTCAAACATATCAAACATTAATAGATGTCTGTTGAATTCCTGTAGAATAAATGCTGGAATCTACTTTTTTCCCTTTTTTTGTGTCAACAACACTTAAAATGCCTGATGACTGGCTGTAGAACTAACAACTCACATGTCCACCTGACTGAGTCCCAGAACTCTAGCCATTAGGTTCCCCCAGCCCTCAACCCCCTGGGGCTGTTCAAGGCTTTTACCTACGAAGGTAGCCCATTCCCTAACTTGGATCAGTTTCAGCGTGCCTAGCTGCGAGTCGCACCCAGGGAAGACTCCTTAGTCATGCCCTCCCGAGCCGAAACACTTACCTCTTCCTTCAGATAGTCATACTTCAGAGGCTCTGGCTGCTGGGCCGCCCAGTTCTTCTGTTTCCTCTTCAACACTCGGTCGAAAACATTCAAGACCCCCGGAACGGCGCCGCCAAACAGGGAAGGGTAAGAGGAGGTTCCCCGGGATCCGCTGTGCTGGCCACGGCCGCACCCACAGCCCGACTCACGAGAAGGCGCCGGTGCTGGGAGACGGAGCCACCGCCGGTGCCTGACAGCCCGCAGCATGATGGCCCACCACTCTCAACCTCAGCGCGACCTTCTCGCCCGCCGTCGCAAAGCACGGACACGCACGCGCCCACGCGCCGATACGTCGATACGCATGCGCCTCCATGCTAACAGCCGACACAAATTTCAATTGGCGGAGCTCCCGGTATGACCCAGATCGCTTACCGTAGCTCCAGAGCTTGGCGCAAAGGGTTCTGGAGCTGAGTTTCTCCACGTGAGGCTGTGAGGGTGTTTTTGAGAGGTGAGTTGAGGGTCTGGGCTGCTGAATCTGGGTGACGGAATTGTAAGTGATTCAAAGAAAGTTGCTTCCCATGGTGGATAGTATTCACCTGACCTCGTCGGGGAGTGATAGTCGTCCCCGTCTTCGATTTTCCTCTTCTTTCCGGAAATAGAAGACTTCGTCATTGTAGCTGGTTCCTATCAGTTTCCTGGGCTTTTTTTCTCACCGTGCGTGAGGTAGGGTGAATGGCTCGTGTTCTGGCTCTGCCACTTTAAAAGCTTTATGACCCGAAATAAGAAGTTGGCGCAGTGGATTTGGCTTCTGGGCCTGGAGTCAGAAAGACGAGTTCAAATCCTACTAAAGATATTTTTTTGCTTGTGTGATACTACTGGTCCAGGCACTTAACCCATTTGCTTACGTTTCCTCGTCTGTAAAATGGGAATTGTAACTCCACCAATTCATCAGGGTTGTTGTGAGGACCAAATGAGATAGTGATTGTAAATCGCTTAGCAGCATGATGCCTGACTCAAAAGAATGCTATGTAAATGTTTATTAACTTTTCGGAGATTTAATTTTCTCCCCTTTAGATGAGATGTAATATAAGGCGTCTCACAAATCTTCGTACAATTTTAAGTTTCCTAAATCTCACTTACACCGGTGAGCTCTTTATTCCCTCATTTCTCCTCACTGAATTTGGGAAGTTGTGGGGCAGATTGCTACTGATTAGGAAGCCACACACCCTCTCTCACCCTTTTAGGAAAAGTGCCCAACAATTTTCCACACGTATCACCAGTAAATCGGTAAACCCAGGAGCCTGAGGTTAGGAAAAGAACGCTGGTTGTTAGGTACATTTCAGTTTTGAAATTTTACGGTGTAATGGAAATCCCTGCATTCGTATTGATATTTGGTATATTGGAGGTTGTGTTATAACCCAACTATTTTTTAAGTGATAACTTTATTGTTTAAGATTTCCTTGAAAAGGAATGGCATTCCTACATCCCTTTGGAGGTTTCCTTACGTTCAGGGTGTCAATTTGGGGTTACAATTTTCTAAGCCAGAAAAGTGAGAAACCTGGTCTGACCTCTAGGGTGGCTTTTTAAAAAACCTTAAAAATATTAGTTTTTCAAAATTGAACTAAGGATACATTTATGGATGTAGCTGTAACCTATTTCTTTGTAGAGAATCATTGTTCTAGCATAGTTTCGTGTTATTGCCTTGCTTTTATTTTATAGGAAGTGTAAAAGATTCAACAAAGTTTTCTTGAAAATGATTTTTGTTTAGTAAGCTTAAAATCTCACTCATTTTTCTATTTTTAGTTTATTTAGATTTGAGGTCAACAAAGAAGCTTTAAAATGGCATCAAAAGAAGAAATTATGAGTGATGAGCGGTTTCGAAGAGTTACAATGGATCCTAGATTTTGGGAAATGCCAGAAAAGGACCGAAAAATTAAGATTGATAAAAGATTTCAAGCAATGTTTCATGAAAAAAAGTTCAAGTTGAAATATTCTGTGGATAAAAGAGGACGTCCCATAAATCATAGTAGTACAGAGGATTTAAAACGTTACTATGACTTATCAGATTCAGATTCTGCTCTCTCAGATAAAGATGAAGCATCACACACAAAAAAAACAAAGAAAAGTACTCAGAAAACTAAAAAAGGAAATTCAAAAGAATTATTGGTTGATGATAAGGGAAAAAACAAAACTGTTGAGCAAAAGAAAGGCTTTGGAAGTGGAAAAAAGCCAGATGATTATGAAAATACTTGGAAAACACAGTTTTCAAATAGAACTAAGAAAATTAATGCAAAAAATAATCTGCAAAAAGATGAAAAAGAATCGACAAATAAAGACATAAAGAATCAAAAAGATACCTTCCTATTTAGTACAGATACATCATCCAGAGGAAAACTAAAGATAACAGAATTGGACACTAATGAAATTGTGAAATCTTCCAAGGTGACGTCTCCTAAAGAGGAAGAGAAATATGATTCAGGTTTGTTAAAAAATAAGTCTCAAGTTTTTACTGGCTGTAGTATGCTTTTGTATTTAACTTTTTTTTTTAAAAAAGCTAATATTTCAAAGAGATTTTTTTAAAGTATTTTGATAGCATGGTAAACATCTTCCTATTTTAGTAGTAATAACTAAAAAAAAATAACAGATTATTAACTTAGTTTAAGTTAATGAGAAAATTTTGAAAACCATACAATTTTATGTTGAAAGTTAGAATCTTCTTGCTAATCATTGACTTTGACATATTTATGGTCACTACCAAAAACAAATTTCTATAGTTGAGCATCTACCAAAATTTTTAAGGATGAAGACATTCTTGACCTTAATTCAGTTTGGCTGAGTTAGGGTTAGATACAGAGGGGAAAGAATGGGAGCCTGATTTCTTTTTTCAATTTTATTTTACCAATTTTTAAAAATTCAGTTCAATTTTATTTTACTTCACTCTCACAGATTATTTCCCTTCCCTACCCCAACCTTCACTGAGAAAGCAAAGAAATATCCATTGTAAATATATATAATCATGCAAAACAAAATTTTACATTAGCCATGTCCACACAAAAAAGAAAGGAAAATGTAATTTGTTCTGCAGTTTGAGTCCATCAACTCCATCTGGAGATGGATAGCATGTTTCATCATAAGACCTTTGGAATTCTGGTTGGTCATTGTGTTGATGAGTTACTGTTTTTCAAAGTTGATTATCTTTACAATATTGTTGTTATTGCACAAATTGTTCTGATTCTTCTTACTTCCCTTTTCACCTGTTTATACAAGTCTTCCTAAGTTTTTTTCTGAAATATTCCCCTTCATTATTTCTTACAGCACAATACTATCATTCACATGCTTACATCATAACCTGTTCAGCAACTCCCCAAATAATGGATATCTATTCAGTTTTCATTTCTTTGCCACTACAAAAAATAGTTGCTAAATAATCTTTTGGTACCTAAGGGTCTTCTTCCACTTTCTTTGATATCTTTTGGTTATAGATTAAAAACAGTATGGCTGGGTCAAAGGATGTACACAGTTTAATAACTTTTTAGTAGTAGTTTCATATTGTGTTTCAGAATGGTTCAAAGACAGTAGGGAGGCCCTTTCCTCCGCCTTCCACAGGGGTTACTTTCCAAGACCTACTGTGGATGGCTAAAATTGTAGATGTAAATTAACATCTACTGATATATCTATGTACTTCCTCCACACTCCTTCCCCTCAGCTTAGAGTTTCTCAGCCTCTCATGCCATTCCTCCTGCCCTACCTCCCCTCCCCCCCAAAAAAGGCCCTTTAAAAAGTGAAAGTAAAAATAGAAGTGACTAACTACTAGGGGTAGACTGTTGCCAAGACATACTTTTGGGCTCTTTTGGGAGCTTCCTAGTTGACCTCATATTATTGAAAACTCAGAAAGCAGAAACCTCAAATAAGTTGTTGCCTGTTCAAGCATATATGACTCTTTGTGACCCTATTTGAGGTTTTCTTAGCAAAGGTACTGGATTAGGTTGCCATTTCCTTCTCCAGTTCATTTTTACAGATGAGGAACTGAGGCAAACAGGATTCATTGATTTACCCAAGTTCACACAACTAATGTTTGAGGCCAGATTTGAACTTGGCAAGCTAAAATCTTTGTTTATATGATATATTCTTTGACCTAATCATTTTTTAGGATTAGATCACTTAGTTTCCAATTAATTTTTAATCTTTGTTTTCACAGCCCTTTATTGAATGTAACTTATTTATGGCCTCAAAAGGACGTATTTAATATGTCTGCTCTTCTGTATTTGGTTGTGAGCTTTTTATGTTCTAAGACATGGTTAGGTTTTTTTGTGTAGGCTCCATGTATAGCTGAGAAAAAGATATATATTCCTTTCTATTCCTATTCAATTTTCTCTAGAGTTCAATCTTATCTACATTTTCTAAAATTTTGTTCACCTTAACTTCTTTCTTGCTTATTTTATGGCTTATTTTTCTAATTCTTAGAGAGGAAAGTTGAGGTCTCCCCCCCCCCCCCCAGTATTATTTTATTGTTTATTTCCTCCTATAACTCATTTAACTTTTCCTTTAAGAATTTGGATATTATGCCATTTGTTGCATATATGTTTAGTATTGATATTACTTCATTTTCTGTGGGTATCTTTTACCTGTAACCTTCTGATTTTTAACCAAGAAAGAATATGAGGTGTTCTCCATATGAATCTATTAACAAAGGGTGGCTCTTTCACCAGCCTCCTATGTTGAAAAGAAAACTCAAGTGAGTTCTATTTCTTGCTTATAAAGAGAGTTGTGTCCTTTTTCTGACTGGCCTGACAAATCTACCTTATTCTTTCCTTGCCAGTCCTTATTAGTGTATATTTACAGAGAGATAGACTTAGAGAGTTCAATTCTTCCTTCATTACTTCATCACAGGAGAGGTGGGTCTCTTATGCTAGCACAGTGGCAGCAAAGTTGAATAGTTAGAGCTTGCCTGCTTCCCTTACCTAAGAGAGTTCTTGTTTATAGATTAAAAAGGAGCAGATCTCCACCTTGCCTCTTAACAAAAGCCAGCTCAGTGAGATGACTTTGAGGCCTTGGAGTAAATTAAATTAGCTTTCAAACCTGAGGTTTAAGAAATTTTTCATAGAGAATTACTACAGTTCAACAATAATTTTCTCATAGCAAATGTAGTTTCCTTGCTCATCTCTTTTAATTTCGTCTCTTTTTGCTTTGTTTGAGATCATGATTGCTGCCCCAGCTTTTTTTTTGCTTTATTTGAAGGATGGTAGATTTTGCTCCAGCCTTTCATTTTAACTTTGTGTGGCTTTCAGTTTCAAGTGTGGTTCTTGTAAACAACATAATCGCTGGATTCTGGTTTTTAATTCATTCTGCTATCCACTTCTGTTTTATGGATAAGTTCATCCCATTCACATTCACAAGTATGATTATTTAACTGTATTTCCTTCTAGCTTATTTTTTCCTTTGTTCCCTCTGTCTCTCTACTTTTAAATCTTCAAAAGTCTGTTTTGCCTCTTTTAACCTGCCCTTCCTTCTACTCCCCTGTTAGGTAAGAAAGATTTCTGTACCCAACCCAGTATGTATGTTATTCCCTTTTTGGTCCAGTTCTAATGAGAATAAGATTAAAACATAGTCTGTCACCACCACCACTCCCTGTCTTCCTCTCCAAAGTGAAAGCTCTTCCTTTGCTCCTTTTATGTGAGATAATCTTTCTCATTTTTCCTTTTTCCCTTCTTCCAATACATCCCTCTTTCTTACCTCTTAATTTTATTTTTTTAAGTGATTTAATCATAGTATTCTCACACCCATGCCCTCTTTCTATGTTAACTCCCTCCTACTGCCCTAAAAATGAAAAAATTCTTAGGAGTTACAATTATCATCTTCCCACATAGGAATGTAGGCTTTTTAACCTTATTGGTTTCCTTGTGATTTCTCTTTAATGTTTATCTTTTTTGTTTGTTTGTTTCTCTTGAGTTTTGTATTTGAAAGCCACATTGTCTATTCAACTCTGGTCTTTGTATCAGGAATGTTTCAAAGTCCTCTGTTTCATTAAGTATCCATTTCTTTACCTGACTGATTATACTAAATTTTGCTATATACATTGTTCTTGGTTGTAATCATACCTCTTTTGCTTTCCAGAAATTCCAAGACCTCCAATCTTTTAGTGTAGAATATCTGAATCTTGACTATAGCTTCACAGTATTTAAATTTTTTCTTTCTGCATACTTTGCAGTATTTTCTCTCCTTTACCTCAGAGTCTGAGAATTTGGGGATCTCTTTTAGGAGGTGATAAGTGGATTCTTTCAATTTCAGTTTTGCCCTCTGATTCTAGAACATCAGAGCAGTTTTCCTTGATAATTTCTTGAAATATGGTATGTAGATTCTTTTTTTGATCATGGTTTTCGAGTAGTACAATAATTCTTAAACTATCTCTTCTCAATCTCGTTTTCCAAGTCAGTTCTTTTTCCAATGAGACATTTCACTTTTTCTTCCATTTTTTTCTTTCTTTTGATTTTGTTTTATTGTTTCTTGACCTCTTATATAATCATTAGCTTCTACTTCCCCAATTATAATTTTTAAAGGAAATTATTTTCTTTGGTGAGATATTTTATTCTTTTTTATTTGTCCAATTCTGCTTTCTTTAAATGGTCTTCTCTTCAGTAGATTTTTGTTCTTTTACCAAATCATTGACACAGTTTTCATAATTTTCTTACATTACTCTTATTTCTTTTCCCATTTTTCCTCTACTCTTATTTGACCTTTAAAATCTTTTTTGAGCTCTTTCAAGAAATCTTCTTGGGGGGCAGCTGGGTAGCTCAGTGGAGTGAGAGTCAGGCCTAGAGACCAGGAGGTCCTGGGTTCAAACCCGGCCTCAGCCACTTCCCAGCTGTGTGACCCTGGGCAAGTCACTTGACTCCCATTGCCCACCTTTACCAATCTTCCACCTATGAGACAATACACCGAAGTACAAGGGTTTAAAAAGAAAAAAGAAATCTTCTTAATTTGTTTCCAGTTCACATTGTTCTTTGAGGCTTTGTAGCTGTTTTGACATTTCTTGCCTTCTTCTGGATTGTCTCTTGATTTCCCCTGTCCCTATAGTAGCTTGTTATAATCAGGTTCTTTTTTGTTTGCTCATTTTCTAGCCCATTTCTCAACTTTTAACATAAAGTTAAGTTGATTTCTGTTCCTTGGGTGGAGAGGACCCTGTCCCAAGCTTCAGGCCTTTCCTGCTATTGTTTTCAGAGCTAGCGCTGTGGGTCTGTAGATTTTTGGTGCTTCCAATCTAAGAAAAGGTATAGTCACTTTTCTTCTGATCTGTGCTCTGATATTTATCTGGGTAGGGACTTTGTTCCCCTGTAGCCACCAGCAGTAACACTCCTATTATCCCTGGGACTGTAACTAGGTCCCTTCACTCTCCTAAACCTGCAATTGCTATTGCTTGCCTCTGCCTAGGAATTGAGGCAAGGATCTCTATTCCCCTGTGAACCAATACAAGCACTCTTCTTTCCTTCATAGAGCCTCAGCCTAGCCCCCTGCTCCCCTTTACCACGAGTATTGTTGTTCCTTTTGGCCCTGGGACTGCCTTGGAACTTTGGGCAATGCTACAGGGTCCTGAACCTAGCACCAGCAAAGGGTCCCCCCTATAGGCTGAGACTCTGGAAGCTGCTGCTGCTTCCCATGCAGCCATACCCAAGGTTTGGCCTGTACTGCACTCCCAGGTCCTGCCACCACCCTGCTGAGACCTTTCCTGCCAACTTGCTAAGTTAAGTTGTTTGGTGCTTGAATATTGCTGTCCTCAACTTTTTGTTAGTTCTGCCTCTCCAGCATTTGTTTTGAGGACTTATCTTAGAGCTGTTTAAAGGGAATTTCAGAAAACTTGGCTGAGTGCTTCTCTAATCCATCTCTGTTCCACCCCTTTAAGGGTATACTTTGCTTCTGACTATTTCCTTTCTTTATCTAGCTTTCTTTCCTCTTGTTTCCCCCAATACTCCTTTTGCTTTGTTGCATAAGATGAATTTCTGAACCCAATTGTATGGGTATATATATATATATTCTTCTCATTCTTCAACTAGTTGAGATGTGGGTGAAGTTCAAGTGTTGCTCACTCCCCTACATTCCCTATTCTCTATATAAACTCTTCCTTGTGTGCCCCATTTATGGAAGATAATTTTTCTCAGTTCTTACTCTTCCTTTCCTCCCCTTCCAATGCATTCCTCTTTGAATTCATATAAATTTAATAGAATTACACCCCAGTCCTCTGTCTAATTAAATTTCTTCCCATATCCTTAGTGGCATTAACATTCCAAGAGTTATGGATAATCTTTCCACTCAAAGATATAAACTGTTTAATCTTGTTTATCCTTTATGGTTTCCCCACTCATATTTACCTTTTTCTGCTTCTTTTGAGTCCTATGTTTGTACTTAAAATTTTCTACTCAGCTCTAGGCTTTT
The DNA here is from genome assembly GCF_016433145.1 of Gracilinanus agilis. NCBI lineage: Eukaryota > Metazoa > Chordata > Mammalia > Didelphimorphia > Didelphidae > Gracilinanus > Gracilinanus agilis. The sequence goes on along the minus strand of NC_058131.1, from coordinate 134,139,361 downwards.
CATTAGGAATGCTTAAAAGTCATATCTTTCTTTAAAAATCCATTTTCCTCCCCTCTAGTATTATTCTCCATTTTTCTTGAGTAGTTTATTCTTGGTGATAATCCTAAATCCATCTTCTGCAGTATCATATTCTAATATCTCTACTTCTTCTTTACAGTTGTGGCTGAGTGCCCTTATGAGTTCCCTGTTTTGGCCATTTTGAGCAGTTAGTTGATAATTGAGTGTAGCTGAAAGATTGGAACTGGATATGTACATTTAAAATTCACCTGGACGGAGACTTAATCCCATGGAAACTGAGATCAAGGGAAAAGCATAGAGAGAACAAACAAAAAGGGCTAGTACAGAGCCTTGGAGTATGGTACAGTGTAGCAAAGGAGATTGAGAATGAGTATTCATACAAATAAGAGAAAAACTAGGAAAGGAGAAATTTTCCAGGAGTTCATGGACCTTCCATTCCAAATTTAGGACCACTTCCTTCTCTGATGCACAGCTTTTCCCTGTACTGTGGTGTGTCCCTTTCTTCAATGTATGCAGACCTCTTTGCCTCTCCTTACTGACCTAGGCTGAACAAAAATGTGATTTTTCTTGGACTTCCAAATTAGCATTCATTATGGCCCATTTTCTAGATCTGTTGGGAAGAAATTTGATTTGGGGTGGGGAGAAAACTCAGTGTGTTTCCATAATTTTGGCTACATTGCTCTTTATCCATCATTCTATCTTTATACTTTTTTTGATGGATTATGTTGGGTGATTATAAGATATGATTTGTACTTTTCCTCTTTTTTCTAGAGTGGTACATTTTTTTATTGTGGTTCAATATGTTTTTACTGCATTTATTTTGGTATTTATACTTGCTTGAAGTTTTTCCCCTTTAATAATTGCTGACAACGGTGATGCTTATTTAGATACCAGTGAATTTGATGAAGATGAATTAGAGGAAGATACTGAAGATGATAGTAAAACGGAAGATGATGAAAAATCAGAAGATAGAAGTGTAGGAGATGATGAGGAAACCTCAGAATATGAGGATGAAGATAATGATGAAAGTGACAGCGGCCCTGATTTAGCTAGAGGAAAAGGAAATATTGAAACTAGTTCAGAAGATGAAGAAGATGATATGACTGAATTTTTTCCAAAGGAACCTAGTTTTGAGCATGCATGGAGAGAATTAGATAAAGATGCCCCTCGGGCAGATGAGGTAAGTTTTTTAATAGAACCACTTATTGTTACAGACTTAAATAAAAATTTCACTGATAGAAAATAATTATATCTTTGATCAGCTAATAATTTACTTGCTTTAGCCATTAGTTTACCTTTCTAAAGCCATCAGCATTTTACCTTAATAACCTAAGAAATTTTTGTTAAAGAGAAGACTGAAATGAATAAACAACCAGAAAAATAGAACTGAGAAATTTAATATAAATATTATTATGTACATATACACTAATTCTTAACTCATTTAAAATTTTTTTTGGTTAATTTTTATATTAAGGCAAGTTTAAAAATAAAAAATTGCAGTAGTTTTGTTTTCACATAATACTATAAATTATGACATTTATTTTTATCTTCAATTATGCAGATTACACATCGATTAGCAGTTTGCAACATGGACTGGGATAGATTAAAGGCAAAAGACTTGCTGGCTCTTTTCAATTCATTTAAGCCTAAAGGTGGTGTGATATTTTCTGTGAAGGTAAGGGCCTGATTTCACTTTGAACTTGATTCTCCTGAAATTTTATTATTACTTCTCTTCTTTTAAGTCATCTTTTATTCTTAATAAAGATGAAACATCAGTCATGAGACTAGAAGAAGACATGAAAAAGGTTTTTTATTGAATCCTCTAACTTGAACAAAGATTGTGCTAAAATTGATTGGCATCCACTCCATTTTTTAAAGATAGATTGTTGTTCTTATGACCCAGTATCCTTCCTCCTTCTCTTCCCAGAGAGCCTTCTCTCAAAACAAGAACTTAAAGAAGAAGGGAGAAAAAATCCAACTAAGCTGAAAAACACACCAAAAATATCATGTAGTAGTGTTCAATCTCCCCCTACTATGGGGTAGGGGAGATGTCTTCTCACAACTCTTTTATTTTGGGTCAGTTTTTTTGAATGAGTTTTTATTGATATCTTTAGTTTTAATCACCTAAATTTTCTCCTTAATACCTCCCTTAGTAACCCTCTCAGAAAACCACTTGTAATTAAAAAAAAAATAAAAATAAGAAAAAGAGTGGAAACTTTAAGCAAAACATTAAGACAGAGTATCGATTTTAAAAAGGAAGGATTTGCACTACAAATCACATTAAAAGTTTTCTGGGGAAGACGTCTCAGTCTGTCAGTATAAAAAGTCCTGATATGGTATGATTTCACTGACAGTTTAACCTGGACATTACTTAGATGAATCTATTATTTCATTGATATGCCTACTCTGTTCACTGGAGGCAGATTTTCAAAAAAGCCTTAGTATATCTTTTCAAAACTCTTCCATGGAGAATCTACTCACTATGCTACCATCTTTCCTCTCATTTCCTTAACTTCTCAATAATACCAGTACATTCATAAGGGCTATCTTGTCTTTTTTTTTCTTATTCTTGCTGCTCAACTATAGCCTACCTTGTATTTCAATACATGTCCTTTATTTTTATGACTGTTATTCACCAAAAATTTTTGTTCATACTTATTTTTCTTTTCTTTTTTTTTAATTTTTAAATTTATTTGTTTGTTACAGTAAAGTTCTCAGATGTCTTCTTCTCTCACCTTACCACACTATAGAAGGGATCATTTGACCAAAAAAAAAGATATTTATATAAAATTCTGTCTTGCTCATTTCTGTTTATCTGTTCTTTCTCTGGATTACTGTTATTCTTCAAATAATATTTTGTTTCTATATTTAATGTTCTCTTGGTTCAGCTCCTTTCACTCTTAATAATTTCGTGCAGGTCTTTCCACTTTTTTTTTAACCTGCTTGTCATTTTTTATGGTTTAATAGTATTCTATGAAATCATAAGCCATGGCTTTGTTAACCATCCCTCAATTTCCAGATTTTCAGCACCACCGAGAGAACTGCTATAACTGTTTTTAAAAACATAGGGTTTTTTCCTTTTTCCCTGATCACCTTGGGAAACAAACCTAATAGTGGTATTTCTGGATCAAATCACACAATTTTATAACTCTTTGAGTATAATTCCAGATTGCTTTCCAAAATGGTTGGATCAGTTCATACAGATTTTTCTTACTATCAGTAACCTCCATATATATTCCTAGTAGGAGGATCTCCAAGTTAAAAGATATGAACAGATTACTAAATGCTTGTTTATAATTCTGAATTCTTTGCTAGAATGAATGGGCTAGTTAATTTCTTAGCACCTACTTTGTGCAAGACATTGGACTAGGCCTACAAAAATAAGTCTCTGACCTCAAGGAACTTGTATTCTTTCCAAGGAAACCTCACATACACATGAATAAATACAAAGCAGATTAAATCAATGGGGACAGCCCTCTTGTAGCTAAAGAGCCCAGGAAAAGATTCATAGAATTGGTGTTTGAGCAGAATGTTGAATGGAGCTGGGAATTTTAAGTAAGGAAGGATTGAATTCCAGGTATAAAAGCTTAGGAACAAGAAGTGGAATATTGTATCTGAGGAATTGTGTCTTGAGGAAGTAGGCCAGTTTGACTAGAAGCTATGGTTTATGACCAAATTGCAATACAATTAACATTCAATAAAGGGCCTTGTAAGCAGATTTAAACTTAATTGGAATTTAAATAATCTTAAAGAATGAATGATTCAAAGCACAAATCACAGAAATCCCAATAAATTTATTAAAGATAATGACAACAATAAGACAATATACCAGAATTGTAAGATGTAGCCCAAGCAGTACTTAGGGGAAATTTTATATCTCTAACCACTTATATCAGTAAAAGAAAAAATTAGCAGATCAATAAATTGGACATGCAACTAAAAAAACTAGAAAAACAACAAATTGATGATCCTCAATAAAACACCAAGATAGAAATCTGGCAAATCAAAAAAGAGGTTAATAAAATTTAAAGTAAAAAAATTACTAAACTAATAAATAAGACTAGGAGCTACTTTTATGAGGAAAAAAAGTGAAAGAAGTAGGCCTTGTATGATTCAATTTTCAAAAGTAAATAAGAAAATCAAATTACCATTATCAAAAAAAGATAAATGTACAACCAGTGAGGATGAAATTAAAACAATTCGCCCAGCTATATACCAATAAAACTGACAATCTTAAGTGAAATGGATAATTATTTACAAAAATATAAATTGCCCAAGTCAACAGAAGAGGAAATAGAATCCAAGACCCTGTCTTGGAAAAATAAATTGAATAAGCCATAAAAGGGGAGGTGAAAAACAAGGATCAGGTGGATTTTCAAGAGAATTCTAAACACTTAGAGAATAATTCCAGTTTTTTTTTGGTTTGTTTTTTGTTTTTTTTAAATAAGCACAGTTACGAAACACTTATTTCCTTTTTTTTTTTTTTAAACCCTTACCTTCCATCTTGGAATCAATACATTGTATTAGTTCCAAGGCAAAAGAATGGTGAGGGTTAGACAATGAGGGTTGGGTGATTTTCCCAGGGTCATACGGCTAGAAAGTGTCTGAGACCAGATTTGAACCAAGGACCTCCCTTTTCTAGGCCTGGCTTTCAATCCACTGAAAGACCCAGCTTCCTCCAAACATTTTTTCATACAAAAAGACATCTAAATAATTGGGAACATACTAATTGCTTATGAGTAGGCCAAGCCACTATAATAAAAATGACAGTTACCTAAATTAATTTATTTATTCAGTGCCATACTAAACTACCAAAGATTTACTTTATAAAGCTATAAAAAATAATAACAGAATTCATCTAGAGAGATATAAGATTAAGAATATCAAAAGAATTAGTGGAAAAAATAATGTGAAGGAAGAGATTCTAGTGGTACTAATTCTCAAACTATAGTACAAAGTTAGAATCATCATAACAATTTGGTACTGGATAAGAAATAGAATAGTTGATCAGTGGAACAGATTAGGTACACAAAATGCAGAGACAAATAAGCATAGTAGCCTGGTATTTTATTAACTCAAAGATCCCAACTTTTGGGGCAATTTCTATTTAACAAAAACTATTGTGAAAATGATTATTTGGCAGAAATAAAGTATAGACCAACATCTCACATTATTTACCCATGTTGGCAAACTAGCACATTAATAATTAAATAACTGCAAATTAAAGTAACTCTAAAGTACCACCTCCCACCCATCACAGAAACGGAAAATTACATATCAAAGAGATGTGGAAAAATCAGTGCATTCATGCACAGTTGGTGGGACTGTGAATGAATCCATTCATTCTGGAGAACAATTTGGAACTTGGCCAAAAGGGTTATAAAACTCTGCATATCTTGTGATCTAACAATACCACTAATAGGTCTATACCCTAAGGAGAGTAAAGAAAAGGGAGAATGATTTGAATCTGTATGTACTAAAAAACTTGTAGCACCTATTTTGTGGTGGCAAAGAATTGGAAACTTCAAGGGAGATGTCCATCAATTGAGAAATGGCCAAATCTGGGAAGACTTATGTGAGGTGCTACAAAATGAAAGGAATAAGCCAAGAGAAAAATCTACACAGTAACAGTATATTGTAAAGGTAATCAACTGTGAAAGACTTAATAACATCATCACTGCAGTGATCCATTACAGTTCCAAGGGACTCATGAAATAAAGTACTATCCACCTCTAAATAGAGAACTGATGGACTCAGAGTACAGATTGGAGCATATTTTTTTCCTTTTTTTCCTTGCCTTTTTGGAATATAGCTAATGCTGAACTATATCTTGCATGACTTCATAGGTATAGTGGGTATAATATTTCTTGCCTCTTCACTGGGTAAGAGGTAAAAGGAGGGAATTTAGAAATAAAAAAAAAATAAATTAAGCACACTTCTTTTGGTTATCAACTTTATGAAACCAAAAGGAAATATCAAAAAAAAAAACCAGTATAGTAATAATTCATTTTGAACACTATATATTTGTGCATATATAGTATATGAGGTATTGAAATAAGTTTTTTGAGACTTAAGAGTTGACAAAATGTATTTTGATTTCAACAATACTTTTTTTTCAAAAGCTAATGATATTCTTAGAAATAGCATGGAGGAAATGCTAAAAATGCTCAGTTTGGAATCATAGGATCTGCCACTTAATTTACCTATATGACCTTGGACAAGTCACTTAATATTCTCATCCTCAGTTTCTTTACCTGTAAGATGAAAGTGTTGCTAAGATCCCTTGCAACTCTGTGTTTACAATGATAGAGTTATGTATCATGAGCAAGACATCACAAATTTAGGTGTTTGCCCGCCCCCCCCCCCATATTATTTGGTTTGTGGCATTTATATATCTTAGATTATATAATTTTTTTAAACCCATACCTTCTGTCTTAGAATCAATACACTGTATGGGTTCCCTGGCAGAAAATTGGTAAGGGCTAGGCAATGGCAGTGAATTTCTTACCTAGGATCACAAGTCTTAAGAAGTATCTGAGGTCAGATTTGAACACAAGACTTCCCGTCTATAGACCTGGCTCTCAATCTTTTGAGCCACTTAGCTGCACCCAACTATGTATCTTATTGTGCTCCTAATGTTTAAATGTAAAGGATTCCAGAGTAAACAGAATTGTGTGGTCATATAGTCTAACATAATTAGGTAGCTTGTGTCTTTCAAACAAACTGTTTTTATAAGTTGTTCTCTGCATTTCTTTCAGATCTATCCTTCAGAATTTGGGAAGGAGAGAATGAAGGAAGAACGTGTTCAAGGTCCTAAAGAATTACAAAGTATTCCTGAGAATGCTACTGAAAAAGACTGGTAATAAAAATCAGTTAAAAAAAATATTAACCCAGATTCCATAATTTAAATTTTCTTACCATTTTGATAGTTCTAAGCTAAAGCTTATCTCTATTAAAAAGGGAGGCTGGGGGTTGGCTAACTAAATCATGATGAACCAGATCATAAAGGATAATGCTTAAGTGACATCTGATTCATCTAGTTCATGTTACTGTGATTAAAAGCCATAATGCATCTCCTTCCACAAAGTCTGTATTTCAAATTCATCTTTATTGGTCTTGAACACAGAGATATTTTGATGTTTCATAGAATTTTATTAAAACTCTGCTTTCTAACATTAACCAAAACTATTTTCCAATTTTTAGGATTTAAATAGTAAAAGGTCACCATCTATAGTACACAGTGATGATCCAGTACAATAGTAATTCGTTTTGAACACTAGGTGGAGCCATTAGTACTAGTTAGTAAAGCTTAACAGTAAGGATCTGAAAGAAATCTCAAAGTATTTGGTATCATTAAGTAAAACATTCATAATCATTAAAGAAAATTAAATTAAAACTCATGATAGGAACACATTTTAGAACTTATGGAAAATGTGAATTTAGTGCAAATATTTTGCCAAATCAATAGCTTTTTAAATTATGCCTAATGCTATCTAGATGTATTTTGTTAATACTATGATTTCTTCCAGTGATTTCACTCTAGAAAGCTATATATGGTAACAAAAATACCTTTCCCAAAGTATAATTAAGTTTATAGATAATGGTGCACAGAGTTCTCAAGTTGACTTACAAGCGGCCAAATTTCATTCACAATATTGGTTGGAAAGTTTGTGCCTTAAGAAAAATAAATTGGTTATACTGAAGAATTTGGTATAAATAAAAGCCAGAACATGAAAAAATGGTTTAAAGAGATGGCTAATTTATGTATTTTTCTTGGACAATCTGTATATTTTAAAAGGAAAGATTTCTACTCGTATGTGTGTGTGTGCACACATGTGCAGATGTACTTAATGGGTTTTTTTTCCTTCTGTAGGACCTCTAGAGAAAAGTTAAGAGATTATCAATTCAAGAGACTAAAATATTTTTATGCAGTAGTAGACTGTGATTCTCCAGAAACAGCCAGTAAAATTTATGAAGACTGCGATGGACTGGAATTTGAAAGTAGCTGTTCCTTTGTAGATCTAAGGTAACTCCAGTTATTCATCTTTAGTTTGTTTTGCACATTAGAGCACAATGTTTCTATTTTGGACTAAGATGGAGATATTTATATTAAATTTGCTTTCACTGGTATTTCATATCCTCCGAAGCTAGATTTTTAATAATGAAGAAGAAATGTCACCAATAACAGTAATTCTCCACTTCTCTCCCATGGGCAGAAGAGAAATTTTGCTTGTCTCTATTTTCTAGGACCTTTATTGGTTTTTCATTTATTCGGGGTTCTAATAGGTATATTTTAATTTGAATTCTTTTAGTCAATGTATGTATCATTCTCTTGATTTTATTTATTTTGCTTGCATTAGTTCATACAAATCTCCTCACACTTTTCATATTTATTTTGTCATACTTCACAATAAGTGAAACTCCATTATGATCATTCCATAGTTATTCAGTCATGTTCATTCATATTTTGTCACATTGTTATTTTTGTTCTTGAGATGGTAACTGTCATTTAGCTTGGTGGCTAGGTTTGGTAACAATTCCTTTTTTTCTGAAAGGGAAAAAAGAGGGAATGAAGGGGCTGCTCTGGTGAGTGAATGGTGTATTGGCATTGTCTTTGGGGTCTGGCAGTATTTTCATAAATTACTCAGGCTTCACTGCCTCAGAACTGAAAAACTTCAGATCATTTTGAATCTCAAATCTAAGGAAACAGGAAGCAGAACTACTGTGCCATTTTATCTTAAAGTATTTCTTTTGTTGCCCAGTAAACCAGTCTACTGTGACACTTTCGATAGAAATCAACTCCTTACAGCCTAGTTTTGTTTGAGAGCTTTGTACTCAAAATGAAATATTTCAGAAAGGGGTAAAATGTATTGTTTCTAAGACATTTGGCTTTTTATGTTTCACAGGATTTCAGATTTAGGGGAAAAAAACAATGGCTTTTTTTAAATTAGACACTTAACATGCTTGATTATTGACTGGAAAGGCATTTTCTCATTGAACAAATAAATGTATTTCCATCCCTTTCTACTTAGTTTCAAAAAGTGGGGGCTTATAGGGTTCCTTTAATGCAGGGGTCGGCAACCTTTTTGGCCGTGAGAGCCATAAACGCCACATTTTTTAAAATGTAATTTTGTGAGAGCCGTACAGTGCTCACAGTGTGTGCTCCTGTAACAGCGCCTGAAAAAAAAATTGACTTTATGACTCCTGCTGAAAGAGCCATATGGCCCTCAAAAGAGCCAGTTATGGCTCTCGAGCCATACGTTGCCGACCCCTGCTTTAATGGCTTTCAGAAATTTCTTACGGTTTCATTCGTTTAAAATATCGTGAATTAATCATAGTTAACTTGCTTTTTTCAGAATTATTTTCTTTAATTTGTTTATTGAGAAAATGCCATAAAGGATTTAAACAATTCTGGTGGAGAGTTCAATGTTTAGAAAATGTGGTTAATGGCCATCAAGAAGACACATTTTCATTCATTTTTCTCTTATACAGCATCAGCAAAGCAAAAGTCAAAACACAGGGTACTTTCCATTTGTAACTGCCTCTTTTTTCCTTTACATGACATAAAATTTTCAAAGTCATTGAAGTGGATAAATATGTAAAGTGAAATTGCTTCTAGTAGTTGTACTCTAATCCATAAGAAAATTTTTATGCATTGATTTCAAATGTTATTTCTAAATTAATATTTAATCTGAATTTAGCAAACACTGAATAAAGCAGACATATAAATATACAAAGTAGAATGGAAAAAAGAATATTACACATGATAATTCTATTACTTATAGGTTACTTTCTAAAGTATATGATTAGTTCAACATATAGATTTGAAACATGTCCTGTTTGTGCTTCTTTTTTTGGATTTCTTTCTGTTATCTTCTCTGCCTTAAAAAAAGATACCTCAGAATGACCTCTTCCTTTTTCTTCTTTTTTTGAGGAAATTTAGAATTACCTTATTTCCTCTTCAACTTTCCACCCACCTACTCTATTGAAAGAAAAAGAGCCATTGCTAAAGATACATATATTCAAGTGAAACAAATTCTCCCATTATCTGTGTCAAAAAATGTATGTTTTATTCTCTATCTTGAGTTCAGCACCCTCCTATCAAGAAATAAATAGCATGCTTCAGCATTAATGCTCAAGAAATGTATGAATATTATTTTCACGATAATACCTTGCTTATGTATAGAACGTTATGAAAACACTATCACATCTGTGAGATATCTGATTCCTGCAACAAAACTTTAAGATAGAAAAGAAAGATTTTTTAAAATCCCTATTATACAAGAAATTAATGCACTGTGAAGATTTAAATTTTCTAGGATTGTACTAGTAATCTTGAATTTTTTTTGATGCATACTGCAAGGCTCATTATTAATGAAACTATGCTCACCAATTTTCAGTGTTTCACTAACTTGAGTAATTTGGGTAATAAGGTTATTTGAAAGCCTTTTTTTTTTAAATAACCCTTGCCTCAAGCCTTAGAATCAATGCCATGTATTGGTTCTAAGGCAGAAGAATGGTAAGAGCTAGGCAATAGGGTTTAGGTGACTTACACAGGGTCCCATAGCTAGGAACCTTAATTTTAAATACACACATACATATTCATCAAGTTCTGCTCCAGGGCCTCTTTGTGCTATAGAGGGGATCCCAGGTTTTCAAAAGCTATGTCAATATAGCACAGATTCTATTATAATGGAAAAAACTCAAAGAGTACAGTAATAGAAATTGACAGTGTCCTATTAAAAACTACCTAGGAAAGACTTATCAATAGTTTGGTTATTTGGTGATGATTTTGTTAGCCACAGAAACCTATGAAACATATAAAATATCCTTTTATCCTGTGCAGCCCCTTCCAGGTCTATAGTGACCACTTGGCAGAATGTGGCAGACTGGTGGAAAAGGAGGCAGAGGATGCTGAGAATCACATAATTTTGGGACTATTGATAAACTTTAACTTAACTGTTGGTATTTCAAAATCAGTAACCACCGAGTAGACATGTTTCTAAAGAAACTGAATTGGCACCAGTCTTGACATATTCACTATAAACAAAGTCAAAAGACAGGGGCAAGTTAGAGCAAAATGGATGGAACAGTTTACAAAATCTCCTTGAAAAAGCTAATAAAGGAGTAGGGAGGATTAATTTTACTGCGTGTATATAGATGGCAAGAGACATCTTTCATTGTGGACATCTCTTATTACAGTATTCATGATAGTTTGTGTTAAAAGAGCATAATGAGGATCTGCTAAAACTTTGTAAAACCCTCCAGATTAAGCCAGCATATACTTGGATAATCCAGTGAATTCAAAGCAAAGGTAGTAAGCTTGGAAGAGAGTGTCAAATTCTTGTCTTGAATAAATTATTCATGATTTATAGGCATGAAGCTTCTGTGTAGGCTACAATCTTTGACCTTGCTCATTCCTTACTCCTAAACCATATGTTCCAACATACTTGCCTATATGTGGTCATCAAAGACTAATATTTTAAAAAAAGAGATTTATAACCGACCAGAAGTTACTTATTATTACAATGGAAATAATTTCTAATTCAGCTATTTTGTGTGCAAGAAAACACCAGCTTAGAGTAAAGATCAAAATTAATACAAAACCACACACAAAAAAAACACACAAAAATGGAAAAATAAAGTGTATACTTAAAACAATTCCAACCTAATAAATTTAAGCAACTTGATCCCAAATAATAAGAAATAACATGTAAAAGAAACTCTTATCACCTGTTTTAAGAATTTTCTTATTGGAGCTGAACTGATGGAAATCAGTTTTCATATTTGAGAAATTTTTTTTAAAAGTAAAAAAGCAAGGAGAGCTCAGTGAATAGAGAGCCAGGCCTGGAGCTCAGAGGATCCTGGGTTCAAACTGGCCTCACACACTTCCTAGCTGTGTGACCCTAAGGAAGTCACTTAACCCCAATAGCTTAACTCTTACTACTTCTACCTTGGAACTATTACTCAAATCTATTCTAAGACAAAAGGTAAGGATTTTAAAATAAAAGTAAAAAATATCTTCTTTAGAGCCTACCAGAAAAGAAATGACAGCAAAGGGGCGAAATAGTTTAGAATATAAACTCATTTGGAAAATTTGTAAGAAAAAAATGGTGGTGGAAGGTTATGAACAGCATCTTCATTTCAAGAAACAATAGACAGAAAAACTTATTTAAAGCGGCTGGAAGAGATACCCATCAGAGTAGTCATCCATGGTCATTTAATGATAAAATTAGTAGAAGAAAATCCACCAATGCAAAGTGAAAAAAAAGATTCATGAAAGTGTTTATTACAAACTCTTTTTACAAGGATAAGGAACATTTTCATCTTAATATCACCTGACCTTGTCCCAGACTATGCCTTCAAAGATAAAATCCTTTCATTCCTAGAAATCTTATCCTAAGAACTCTAAAGTCCTAATTAATGTCTCAGATGACCCATTATATTAGGCTAACTCTAGCCATGTTTTATTGCTCAACCATCTCATCAGCTGCCATACACTACTCCACCCATCTCTTTCTAATTCTGAAAATATAACCAATTCTATATTGCCATTGCTACTTGGAAAGGTGTGGCATTCTAATTCCTTATGTCTCTACTTGCCTTCAAGTCTTCAGGGAAGTGCACCTCTGGTGTGAGGCCTTCCTGATCCCTTTTCAGGTGATGCTTATCCTCCTCTGGTGTCCACTTGCCTCCCAATTCTCACCCGTGGCTCCATGAAGGTGTAGCATGCACAGGAGCCACACCAAAGGATGAAGGCATCAACCCTGGAGAAGAGATGGGTGAGAACAATTTATTCTAATGGCCATGAAGGGAATGAAAGCAGGCAGTGTGAAGCTCTTAGAACTTCGATAGACATGGAAGAAGCCAGGGTCATTCACTATATCCTCAGCCATCACCAATCATCTTGACTTTTATCTTGTCATTGGGCTTGGATGATTCTGGAAGAGTGAGGCTTACGACTTTGTGTGATTCTTTTTCACTTAAATCCAATTTATATACACATCAGAAGACATCACCAGTGATGTTATTTTGGTTCAGAGGATAGCAACCATGAGCCTGCCTTGTAACTTCTCAAACAAAATGACCCTTTTGGGTCCCCACCTCCCTAACTATCTCTCCACATTAGAATAAATCTCCTTGAGGCAAGGCTACACAAAATTTATAACTCCCTATGTCAGCACATAACGTGAGAAGAGTGGGGTGCTGGGAATCATAGTTCTTAGGGTAACAGATTCTAATTACACAATCCCTCCTATTATTCCCATGGAAAATAAGCATGTAGAAATCTCCCAGATTTACCAACTTATATGTTAAAGATCTATAACTAGAGGTACATACACTTTTTTTTTTTTTTTTTTTTTTTTTTTAAATTTTTAAACCCTTACCTTCCAGTCAATACCATGTATTGGCTCCAAGACAGAAGAGTGGAAAAGGTAGGCAATAAGGGTCAAGTGACTTGCCCCGGGTCACACAGTTGAGGCCAGATTTGAACCTAGGACCTCCTGTCTCTAGAGCTGACTCTCAATCCACTGAGCTACCCAGCTGCCCCCTGGCACATACACTTTTGCATATTCTAAGGGGAAATTACAATAATTTGGGGATGAGGGAAATAAAAAAAGAAAGAAAACAAAACCAATGATTGCTAGGAGTATTGACAAAAAGCCAATTTGAAGCTTATGAGTACATGTCATAAATTCTCCAGATCTAGCCAATCTTTCAGCCTTGGCTGAGATATTTTTAATAAAGTGGCAGAGAAGCCCAGAAAAAAACAAACCTCAGTACTGCTGATGAAAACCTTTTGGGTCTAAAATATCACCAAGACTCTAGATCATTCTGATGCAAGGGTAGAGTAAACTGAAGAGTTAGAAATATAAAAACCATCCAGAAGCCACTAGGCAACATGGATAATGCTCCCTTCTCAAGAGCCATACAGGGGTACCACACCACCTAGGAAATTCCTTCCCATCTCCCAGATGAGACCGTAACAGCCGTAAAAGGCATGTCTATATGTCTTATCCCATTACATTTTTATAAATGTGGAGGTGGGTAATACAATAATACTATTCACTTCAACTACTAAATGGATCCTTTACCTTTTGTCATAAACAACTCAAAGGTAGGTAAATGATTAGTCAGAGGTAGTGATGCTACGAGGCATCTGAAAAATCACTTATGAAAACCCCATAAAATCAATTTAAGTTTTTAGGTCATTGAATTTTCCAAAGGTTGTAAACAGGTTGTAACTAATTTGATGGAATCTATCAATCATTATCTATGTGACAATTAACAAAGGCAAAAAGGAACAAAAGGTCATTTAGGTAACATGTGACCGTGATGGATCTGGTGACAAATCCAGCATCCATAAGGACCTATGGTTTTGCCATGGAAAAGGGTATGCACAAGTTGTTTATGGACTTTTACAATGGTATTTTCTCCAGTCAAGTCATATAGGGAGATACAAATAAAGACAATGTAACAGAATATTTAGTTAAATGGCCAAAACACAGTAACTTAAAATGACATAGTGTAATAGAATAGTATAGATCAGATTAATATGTGAACTTAAAAAACAAAATTAAATCTTAAAGCAAACAATCAACAAATACAATATGTGTAACAGGCTACAGGCACTGAATTCAAGAGTCCTTCTTTCCAATTCCAATACAGAGACTTCACTATTTGGAGGGGAACAAAATTGAAAGTGTTAACAGTGGAGTCTGAAAAGTCTTAAAAATTCACCTCCAGATTCTTTAAGGTTCCTTCCCCTCCCCAGTATCATCATCCATCTAGATTCCTTTGGTCACAATTCTGGGGTTCCCCATACCTGCACTGAGCATAGTGTGGATGAATCCTATATTAAATGTGTTGTGGAGACTGGGCAGGCCAAAATGGCAAGAGGGTGTAGGGAGATGAATCTCAGGATTACTCAAGCTAATCACAAGGACCAGTGCACTGAGGAACAGTAGTAAGAGAAGATACCCCAAAGCTTTGACCTGTGTGTGCTCTGTAAAGTACTTCTGGAATGGGAGCTGTTTGAGATAGGCCATGCTTGCAATCAGCAGTACTGATTAAATTGGTTGCACATCTACTTCCTGTTTAGAAGAGTAACCTTCCTTCCCCTCCCCCTAGGGGTAAAAACTGCCAGGGAGCCATTTGCTTCCACTGCCATGTGGTCAGAAGCATCTCCTAAGGTAAAAGCCTTTTAAGAGGCTAATTGTTGCCTAAAAGAAACACCCACGCTTTACATTCAAGTGTTAAAAATGCATGGGAAAGCAGGGCTAATACTTTACCAGGAGGAGCAGGAGGAGCAGGGGCTTAGATGGCAGGCAGGACCACCCAGACAGTAATCGAGGGGCAGTAACAGACAGCAACAGCAGTGGGAAGCAAGACAGAGAGGCGAAGATGTCACTACTCCTGGAAGGGAAAGGCTAAAAAACCGTAGCAGGAGGGAGCAGCAAGGTAGCTCAGTGGTTTGAAAGCCAGGCCTAGAGACAAGAGGTCCTAGGTTCAAATCTGGCCTCAGACACTTCCCAGCTGTGTGACCCTGGGCAAGTCACTTAACTCCCATTGCCTAGCCCTTACCACTCTTTTGCCTTGGAACCAAACGTAGTTTTGATTCCAAGATGGAAGGTAAGGATTTAAAAAAAAACAAAAAAACACAAAACCATAGCAGGAGAAATGTGGTTTCTTTTCAAACTAATTTACTCAGAGAGAATTAAGGGTTCTAAATTCCACTTCTAGTCATCATAAATGTAGGATTTAAATTAATATCTAACACTCTAAGAATTATATTTTATAAAGTTTATAAATAATCACCTGAAGTAGAAGGAATAAAAGGGAAATAGAAGTAAAAAAAAAAAAAACGAATTATCTAACAACATTAAAACCATGTGGCTACATACCAAGCACTGTGCTAAGCACATTAAGATGATTGTCTCATTTGGTCCTCACAACAACTCTGGGAGGGAAGTGCTATTATTCCTATTTTATAGATGAGGAAACTGAGGCAAACAAGTTCAGTGAGTTGCTAGGTCAACTAGGTGTTGGAGCCTAGATTTGAACTCGGGTCTTCCTGACTGCAGGTCTAGTACTCTGTCCATTATGCCAGTGACGGGCAAACTTCGGCCCACAGGCCAGATTCAGCCACCTGAAATGTTCTATCTGGCCCTGTGACATTAATCCTAATCTGACGAATACAATGAGTAGGATACGATACAATGAAACATCTAAAGAGTTGCCTTAGAAACAGACTGACAGATGAGCATTTCTTTTCCTTTGGCCCCCTCTTTAAAAAGTTTGCCCATCACTGCATTAGGCAATCTTTCTGTTATATACATACAGATGCCCATATATCTAAGCACACATGGAGGTCAGATGAAGTAATACAAGGACACCCTCAAGGTTTCTCTGAAGAACTTTAGTATCAGTTATGAGACATGGGAGGCACTGGCAGAAAATCATCCAGCCACAGTTGGATACACTGTATATTGAACCCAATATAGTGGTGGTGTTTTGGTCCTCTTCAATTACAAAAGATGACAGTCAACCAACATACACTCATTGGTTTGTTACACTGTTTTGAAACTGTTGCCTTTAAATTACATGTAGAATATATGTTTAAAATTTAACTTAAAGAATCTAAAATTTTTGTTTATTGCTAAAATAGTCTTTTTAATGCATTTTTTTTTTTGCTTCTTAGGTTTATTCCAGATGATATTACATTTGATGAGGAGCCAAAAGATTCAGCCTTAGAAGTGGATTTAACAACATATAAACCCAAATATTTCACATCTGCAGCAATGGGAACATCAACGGTACCTGAAACAAATGTTCTTTAAACTCTAATTTTATACTTAAGAAAATATGTTAATTATAAACACTTTAAGATAAGATGGGTTTTTTTCCATGACACATTATAAGCATTCTTGGAAATAGAATGGATTCAAAATACACAGCTGTTTTGCAATGGTCATCTATACTTTTTCTAGGAGCCACATGAGATTTATAATGTAAAAGAGCCCTAAGTATTATTTGAATATGGCTAAATCACATGAGAGGGAGAATGATTTTCAAATTAATACATTTTATTATTCTTAAATCTAGTTTTTTGCTCTTGGTTTTTTTTCTTTATTTTACATTTCCTTTGTACTATCATCTCCCTATATATCCCTTAGCAAAATGGCAGAAAGAAGATTCTCAAAACTAAGGGGAAATACAAAAGTTTAAAATGAATTGGAGGGATTAATAACACTTTTCTTTGCCACAAGTGTCATGTAATTTGGAAAGGAACATTCAGAAATTGGTTTTATCATGCCTTATATCAGCTTAAAACATAAATATGTATGTCCAGATGAACATAGCATAGACCCTGAGATACTTGTACATGTACTATAAAATTCAGGCTTTACCATATTTTCCAGATTTCCATCCATTTGTTATATTTTTTTTAAAGGTAGAAATCACCTGGGATGAGACTGATCATGAAAGGATTAAAACATTAAACAGAAATTTTAAAAAAGATGAACTTCTTGACATGGATTTTCAAGCCTATTTAGCATCCTCCAGTGATGATGAAGAGGAACCAGAAGAAGAGCAAAAAGGTACCTGTTGATTTTTGATTCTTCTAAAAATCTCTTTATATATTGTTTTGTATATATAATAGCTATCAGCAGTTTTGACTTTTTTCTGTGCAGAGGTACAGTTTTAACTTTTCTGTGCAGAGGTTTTCAAACTTTTTGTCTAGCTTTAAAAATTGAGGTCCCAAAAAGAATTTTTACTTATATGATTATATCTATTAATATTTGCCATATTAGAAATTTAAATGCTGTAGTGTTATTGTAAAAATAATTTTACCCTTTAAGGTCCCCTGACCATACTCTGAGAGCCACTACTCTATTGCAAAGAATTTAATAATGGTTTGTTAGATATAGCACCTCCCTAGATTGAAGGGGGACAACAAACTGATTTCTTTGGAATGATTTTTATTCTTCATTTCCACTACCACCTTACTTCATGTCCCAAAAAACTTCTTCATGCAGCCTACAATTTCACATTCCACTCAAATCTGGAGCTTGCTGAGGTTAGAGAAATTACCAAAAATCTGAAGAAACACATCAGGGTTTATGTGTGTGTTTTTATATTTACTAGATGAATGCATACATGTATAATACTATTTGTACTATACAGTGTTTGACATAAATATAGTTGTAAAAGTTTTATTCAGTCATCTTGATTTTTGAATTTAAGGCTCAACCTAGTTTTCTTTCAAACTATGGCCTGATGTAGCTCATTCTTATGTAAAAATTTCCAAGTGTCGTTCATCATGTATCTTCTAAAATAAAAGCATTCATATATTAGTTCTATCACTAGTTATAATATAACTGTTGACAAAGGAAAGAACCATCAGTTATTTACACCATATATTTAAACTAAACTTGCCTTTCTTCCTTACAACTTTTCTTTTATAAAATATAACAAGTAAGATTTATTTTCCTCAATTTTCACTTTTGATACACTATGCAAAAAAAAAAACATTAAAAAAATGGTAAAAAAAATTTTATTTTGAAAAAAGCACAAAACTAGATATCATTTAAAGAATAATTTCTCTAAACTAAGTAATCTAGCCCTGTTTTTTGTTAAACACTTTATAAAACAAAGAGAAACATATTATCAGTTCCTTAGTACACATTTTTCCACTTTTCTTTCTATACTTGATAAATTGTCTTTGTTAACAGTTTTGATCACTTCACTCTAATTTCCTTGATTTGATTTTTTTTTTAACCTTTACTTTCCATCTTAGAATCAATACTGCATATTGGTTTCAGGGCAGTAGAGGGATTTGGCCTGGGCAGTTGGGGTTAAGTGCCTTGCCTGGGTTCACACAACTTTACTCCAATTTCAAGCTATATTTTCCTGTCTGAGCTACTGAACTTCCTAGCATATCTTCTAATCTAATCCTCTATTCATTATTTTATCTATCTGACAGCAAAAATGGTAAGATCCAAATAAGATTACATAACTATATCAGAATAACAGTTTGTAGCATTAAAATGCTTAGAACATGAAAGACAGGTGGAAGCATTGAACATAAATGATGGAGGCAGCTAGGTTGCTCAGTGGAATGAGAGCCAGGTCCAGAGACAGGAGGACCTGGGTTCAAAGGTGACCTCAGACACTTCCTTGCTCTGTTACCTTGGGCAAGTCACTTAATCTTCATTGCCCCACCCTTACTGCTCTTTTGGCTTGGAACCAGTACACAGCATTTAATTCTAAGACAGAAGATAAGGAATTTTTTAAAGGAAGAGACAAAGAAAAGAAATGTGGAGGTGGTAAAAAACAGGGACCACAATACATTGTTGGTGGAATTGCAAACTATTCCACCCATTTCATAAAGCAATTTGTAATTATGACCAGAATGTTATCAAACTGAATAGTTATAAAATTCTACAATACCATTGCTGGATCTGTTTTCTAAGGAAATGGGGAAAAAGGAAAAGATATTTATAGCAGCTCTCTTTGTAGTGGCAAAGAACTTGGAATTGAGGGGATATTTTCATTTTAGGAATGGCTGCACAAATTCTGGTATCTGATTGTGATTGAATACTACTACACCATTTAGAAACAATGAATAGGTTAATTTTTTAAGACTTGGAAAGATCTGCATGAAGTAATGGAAAATGAAATGAGTAGATCCAAGAGAACAACTATACAATTAATATTTGAAGAATATGAATGAACGTACGAATGTTCACCTCTAGAGAATGACCTGGAAAATAGAAACACAAAAGACACAGTTCATGTATACTTTTGCTTTACATGTGATTCCGTTCTCCTAATAATAAATCCACATGTTGAACATTGGACAAATAATGTACAAAATGTATAGTGTGTGTATATATAGATATATATGTATAGTGTTTAAGAATGATATATTCCTAGGGGCTGCTAGGTGGTTCAGTGGATTGAGTGCCAGACCCAGAGATGGGAGTTCAAACCTGTCCTCAGACACTTCCTAGCTATTTGACCCTGAGCAAGTCACTTAATCCCCATTGCCCAGCCCTTACCACTCTTACTTTGGAACCAATGCATAGTATTGATTCCAAGATTGAAGGTAAGGGTTTTAAAAAAAAAAAGAATGATAATATTCCTAATACCTTCTCCTTCCTTTATTTTCATCCCATCATCAAAAGACTGTCAATTCAGATTTAAAAGACTTTTTATCTTTTTATGGTGCATAGGCTATTGTAAGACAAAAAAGTTATCACTTTATGGTCTTCCTTCTAGAGATTAGCCTTTGCATACTGACAGCAGACACAGTCTATCACTTAGTCCAAACTCAGAACCTTTTCACTTCAGTAGAACCTACCAGAGTTTATATATCACTGATAGACATCAAGGATGCCTCTAATATCAAATAGTTGGAATTTAAGTGGGCCAGTGAGTTTATCTGGCATAAAGGAAACCAGAGGACATGAAAATATTTCAATTAAAATGGAAGGGTAGGTTACAGATTGCAATGAGAAAGGTGAATAGAGAAGCTGGAAGCTGGTTTCATGATAAGCCTATAAGAAGTACAAGACATTTTGTGAACTATTTGGTCATCTTAGTTATAAGTATGCAAACTGCCATGAAGACAAATGTAGCATGGGAATCAATATCTGTTGCATAGGATATGAAAGTAGAGATATTCCTCAAAGAACTTTGCAAGATATTCAAGAATGTCAGCATAACTTGATACTAGGTGGCTTCAGTTGGAAAGTGAGCACAGGAAAAGATGGCAAAAAACTGGAAAAATTGGTTCAGGATTGAGAAATTTTTAAAAGACAAAAGACTGACTACTCAGAAGTCTCACTTCTTTGGATAGTTCTGACAGTGGTGAAGCACCAGAAAATACTACCACCACCACTATCTATCATCACCCCCAAAAAACTATATTAACTATCTTAGCAGAAAATGACTTGTTTCCAACTAATATAGAAGTCATTTCAGAAATTGTATTCTTTGTTTAGTGGCTCAGATAACTGGTTAGAGCAAAATTCAAAATCTATACCAAAATAGAATATGAAATAGCAAATTAATACCAAATTAGAAGATAAACATGTGAGTATTATTCTAAGCATTTGCAGCAGCTCTTAACACATATTTAAGCAAGTTGTTAATTCTGAAAAATGAGAAAAGACAGTGAGTCTATCTCTAATTCTTGGAGAATTTTAACTATCCACAAGAGCCCCAGTGAGGCTGAAAGGGAAACTACCTCAGCTAACAAATATTCAGTCTCTTTGCCAAGAAGAAAGACAAAAAAGCCAAAGGCAACACTTAGTTTAGACTAGAACCCCATTTAGAAAACCATCATGTAGTCAAATGACAGTTACAAACAGTATTGTATCACAAAATAGTAAAAAGCAAATGAGGGAAAAAGAAGCCTACAGGAAGCTGACATGCACCTTAACTGGACTAAATCATATAAATCATAAATCATGATTTATAATTGAAACTGGAAGGAGGGCAACAAATAAATCTGAATTGGAACAGCTCTACTGACATTTCTATGGCAAGATGCCAGATCAGCTCTGAGTAGAATCATTTAATTTTGAGTGTTGTCACCCACACATAGCACTTTTACCAGGAAAAAAGATTCAAGAGGCAGCAACTAGTGTCTCAATCCCACTTTCCCTTCTATAAAACTCTGAGCATGATCTACTATATACATCAAAGAGATACTTAGACATGAAAAGAATAAGTAGATTACTGGTTTCTACAAAAGACCACATCTTCATAGCTGTTCAACTTAGATATTGTGACAATAAGATCACTCTAAGTTGGTTTGTTAATCTTCCCCCTAAAAAAAGTATTTAACTTGGTATAGAACAAAGACAGCCTTAAGAGACTAATTTAAAGAAGTTATCTTTTGCAAATTTGTTTAAAAAAAATTTTTTTTTACATATGCTATGTTGGGGAAAAATTGTCCAATGACCTATTGATTATCTAATATAGCAAATAAGCTGTGAAAAATATGGTTACTACAGCTATTTATCACTACGATGGAGGATATTCTGAACAGTTTGAAAATAAAAAGAACTAGTGGTGCCCCTCTCCAGGTGATTCTGTTTATGGTTGGTAGTATATCAGCTCTATCTGGCCTAATAATAGAGGGTCCTAAGTGAGACCTACAATCTTTTCAAAGAAATTAGTCTAACCAATATGTAAAGATATATTACCAATTACATGTAATAACAATTTTCCGCATAGATTTTCTGAAATTATATGATCTAAATTGTCTTTATCTCTCCCTCTTTCCAGAGCTGGTAAGCAGTTTTATCTTAGTTATGCATGTATTATCATGCAAAACATACTTCTATATTGTTCATTTTTGTAAGAGAATCGTCATATAAAACCAAAACCCCAAAATAAAACCATAAATAAACTAATGTGAAAGATCTTTGCTTGGATCTGCATTCTGGCTCCAACAGTTGTTTCTGGAGGCAGATAGCATTCATTGTTATAAATCCCTCAGAATTATCCAAGATAATTATATTATTGAGAGTAGCTAACTAAATCTTTCACAATTGACCATTCCATAATATTGCTGTTACTTTGTAAGTGTTTTCCTGGTTTTGCTTATTTCACTTCACATCAGTTCATTTGGCCTTTCCAGCTTTTTCTGAAATCATCCTGTTCATCATTTCTTAAAAAATAATAGTATGCCATCACTATTATATGCCACAATTTGTTCAGCCATTCCCCAGTTAATGGACATCCCCTCAATTTCTGAAAGAATTTTTACTATTTTTTTTTAAAAAGAGTGGTATAAAATATATCATCAATGACACATGTTAAAACCAGTGGAAATGTGCGTTGGCTATGGGGGTGGGGGGGTTGAAGGGGAAAGTAAAAACATGAATCATGTAACCATGGAAAATTTTTCTAAAAAGATAAAATATTCAAATATAAAAAAATAAATAAAATAAAATAAAATTATATCAAGGACATATATCACCTGAAAAGTTAAATGAGATTTTCCAAAATTTAGATATAGAGGTGACAAAGATCGACAACTTTGGTGTTTCACAAATATTCATAAAAAAATTAAAAGAACCATAGAGGAAGACTGTCAGCATATCAGATCCTTTGAAGGATTTACAAAATACTATATATGGGAATTGCATAGAATAAAAGCAGGGAGTGATTTCAGTCTATACTAGTAAAAAAAAAAAGTACTCATATCAGTGAGAGATTATGTCATACAAATATGCAATACTTGAAATTTTCATCAGCATACTTTATCTTAAATATCAGGTTAATTAGAAACATGCTTAATGCCCTTCAACATCTAGAAGTTAAAGTTGGTATTTTTAATGATACTGTAAGTAGAATTTTCAACTTACTTGATTGTAAATATGAAATATCCTTCACACGAACTAAACCTTGTACCAGAGGAAAACATACCTTCATATGAGTTACCCTGTACTTTAGAGGTTCAGAAAGTAAAGTTTTATTACTGGAAAAAATCAATTTAAAGTAGGCCATCAGAGATTTGCCACTAAAATTTCAACCTGGAAAGATCTTGCTTCTAATTATGTTTTCAGAAATGAGCTTTTAATGGAAAGAAATACGTTGCCATTTTGTTAATGTGTTCCTGATGTTTTATCCATCAAGTTATGGGATACATGACAGGATTCCATCCAACATTATTATTGTGGCACTAAGCACAAACAGAAAAAAAATGAATTTCAGCTGTTTGAATGGAAATGTAAAAGTATGATAGGATGGAAAGAATGTCCTGGACAACTTTTTATTTTTTTTTTTATTTTTTGAAAAATCTATAAAAATATTTATAAGCATTTTCTTTTACCCATTTTATAAAAATGTTACCTTTTTAAGATTTTAAGAAGAATCTGCTACCATTAGTGTTATGCAACATAATACTTCATAACACCAGATATTTTTTAGGAACATTTTGGTCAGAGATCATAGGATGATGGGTCTCCATTCAACTGCTTCTGGATTTTCTCTTACTGGGGATACTCAGGTCAAAAAATCCAAGTATTTAATTTATGTTTTTGACCCGAGGAATCACAGTGGGAGTTTAGGAACAGTTTTTATATGTACTATCTTTTTTCTAATGGTTGTTGCCCTTATTTTTTTGTAATATTCTTTTGGGATCTGGCAGTACATTATTTTATGGGTTTTAGAAGAGGAAATCTTGCCAACTTGTGCAAATTAACTGAGATACTTATCTGCACCCTGTATTTTCAATATAGAACAGATAGCCCATTTGAAAGTAGGTTTGCTGACTACTAGATAGAAAAGTTCACTCTCATATTTCTTCCCAACCAGTATCTCCACAATTAAGAGCAACTTCTTTTAGCTCTCTGCCTTGAACCCTAATTCTCATTTACCAAAATAAGGAGATATCATTTTAGCTTCCTTCTATCATGAAACTCTAAGGCTGAGAATCAATCTCCCTACATCCTTACTCTCCCCCATGGTTACCCATCTTTTTCCTGAACATCACAAAAAATATACTACTAATATTAAGAATAATAACTAACATTGATAAAGCACTTTAAACACTATATATATGTAAAACTCTCATTTGATCCTTATAACAACCCTGTGAGGTTGTTCCTATTATTACCCACATTTTTTTATAGATAAGTAAACTGAGGTTGATAAGAATGACACACAACTGTGATTTGAGACAGAATTCAAACTCAAGTCTCTCTGACTCCAGATGAAATTCAGGCTCTATTCACTCTGCTACTCATGTTGGGAGAGATGCATATTTGCAAAGCTGCATGTGGTTGAAGTTGGACATCTCAATTAAATAGTGTATTGAGTAGGAATTCCCTTGATCCAGGACAAGGTCTCATCCTCATTAATGAGTAGATTAATGAATAAATTATAGAAACAACCCTTAATTATATTAAAAAGAATAACAGTGAAATAACATAACAAATTCATAAGTAAAAGTTAAATGAAAACTAAGAGGAAGTTTACATTTCTAAAACCTTTATTAACAAAATAGAAAAAGGGAAGATCAATGAGCATGCACAAATTAGCAGCCCTGAAATAAATATAAATAAGGAAAACATGAACATTTGAAAACCAGAGGAATGCGAAAATAGAAAGATATAGAATTTATAAGATTGGTTTCTTGAAAAACTGAAAAATAAGTTACCAAAATCAGTTTGGCAAAATATGAGGTGAATTCACAAAATAAGAAAATAAAAAATTATCATAAGGTACTATGTACTATTTTTTGCCAGCAAAACTGGTAATTGAAGAGACATTGATGAGTATCTGTAAAAATTTAAAATATCAAACTAATAAAAGATGAATTAGAAATCTTAGCCTAATCTCAGAACAACATTTAGCAAACAATTAACTACCAAAGAAAAACGCCCTTGGGCCAGAAGGAGGTACAAGTGAATTATATCAAATATTTTAAACTTGTAGCATAAAGTAGGAAGATTTTTTAACATAGTTTGTAACATAACTGTTCTTTTAAAAAAATGGTGGGCAGCTGGGTAGCTCAGTGGATTGAGAGCCAGGCCTAGAAATGGGAGGTCCTAGGTTCAAATCTGGCCTCAGACACTTCCCAGCTGTGTGACCCTGGGCAAGTCACTTGACCCCCAGTGGCTACCCTTACCACTCTTCTGCCTTGGAGCCGATACTCAGTATTGACTCCAGGACAGAAGGTAAGAGTTTGAAAAAAAAAATGCATTGTAACCTTCAGAATCAAATAGAAAGTCCTGTATTTAACTCCTTCCTACTTTTCTATTCTTCTTACATCTTTATACCCCACTCTCATATACTTTCTGATTCAGTAACACTGGCCTCTTTGCTTTTTCTCAGGATACTCCATCTCCTTGCTCAGGGCATTTTCCTTTCATGTACTCCATGCCCAGACTTCTCTTCCTCCTCTTCCATGGCTTCCTTCAAGGCCTAACTAAAGCCCACCTTCAAGAATCCTTCCCTGATCCTCCTTAATGCTAGAGTCTTCCCTCTTAGACTAACCCCCAATTTACCCTGTAGTACCCTGTCTGTACAAAGCTGTTTATATGTTGTTTCCTCTCTATAGACACTGAGCTCCTTGAGAGCAGGGACTGTCTTTTGATTTTCTTTGTATCTCCAGTACTTAGCACAGTGCCTGACAAATAGAAGGCATGTAATAAATTCTAAATGACTGATTGACAGAATATTACTCTGATATTTGATCTATTGAAATATCAATTTTGATGGATTATGTTGTTTTAACATTAATTTCTTTAGGTCTGACTTACTTTTGTAATAAGCAGGAGTAAATCAGTAATATTCTTTTCAGTCTTTCTAATGCTTCTATTTTTCCCCCATTCCTTACCAAATTTGAAGAAACTTTTAACTTTTTTTTTGTCAGACTTCCAAAAAATACATGTGTTTGCATAACTATTGGTATATGATTGAGAATTCTACCCACTTTCCAACCAAAAACTTGTGAAACATCACTCGATGTAATCTAACATTTATAAATATCACATAGAATTATAGAATTTTGAACCTTAGAAATCATCTAATCCTGTGGATCTGAATCTGTGGTTTGTTCTAAAAATATTTTGATGACTGTAGTTCATATAATTGATTTCTCTTATAATCTTATGTTATACTTTTTTTACATAGGCTCAGCAGAATGTCAAAATTTTCAGTTTTCAGTTTTATATAAAGGGAATATGATTTAGTCTCTCCCTTTATTTTACTGGTGAAAAAAATGTGTCACAGATTTAAAACTTTACCATAGTCTTTATTATAAGCAAAACTAACTTAGGGATACTTCCAATAGAGCATATTCCTAATTCTAATTTATAATACAGCCAGAAATATCAGGCTTAGTCACTTTTCAAAAATCAGTTTTAAAACTTTATTGTAAAAATAATGGCAGACAGTTTGTGGAATTGGGAATAAATAGGTATGTATGAATTATTTTGGTTGTATATTATAAAAGGCTATATTCACAGCTTGTATTTACACAACTATAATTTTATTTAATAAAAAGTTAGAAGTTAGGAACTCTATGGCATAAAAATGCTAGCTTTATATAAAGTAAAGAGTCTTCAATTTAATCATAGCTACTAAAGTAGATTGATTAGTTCCTCTTATTGAGAATTTCTGGTAGCAAATGCTGGTTGAAAGATTCTGTACTTTGTATACAAAGAAAACAATAATTACGTGCTTCTTTAAGGATCTGGATTAATGATCAATATGCACTTTAACTCACAGCTCCAGTTAAGGGGTTATTGTTGTTATTTTTGATGAATGTATTAAACGAAATTGTTTCTTTATTAGGTGATAATGGAATCAGTGTGTCAGAAGATGTAAAATCTAAAAAGAGTCAAAAGGATGATGATGAACAAATTATCAAGTATAGGCAACTTTTGCAGCTTGTTCAAGAAAAAGAAAAGAAATGCAAAGACAATGACATGGAAATGGAAATTAAATGGGTTCCAGGTAAGCAAAGTCAGCCAGCATTTATTTAGCCCCAGCTAATATGCTAGGCATTTGTGCTTAATCCTAGGGATACAAAGAAACACCAAAAATAGCCCCTATCTCAAGGACCTCACATGTAATGAGGGAGACAAAATATAAACAACTACATACAACTCTGAGGAAAAGCTTTTTGCAGAAGATGGAAACTTAGCTGAAATTTGAAGGAACAATGGAGATGAGAAAAGAGAGAGTTCTGGGTAGGGAGGCTTTCAGTAAAAATGTTCAAAAATCAGGACATTCAATGTCACATGCAAGAAACAGCAAGAAACCAGTCGGTGTCACTGGAGCTAAGTACTTGGGGTTGAATAACATGTAAGAAGCCTGAAAAGGTAGAAAGGGGCTAGGTTATGAAGGCTTTAAAAGCCAAACAGAGGATTTTGTGTTTTATTTGATTCTGGAGGTAATAGAGACTCACTCTAGTTTGTAGGTAATATGATCAGATTTGAACTTGAGAAAAATCATTAGGCAGTTAAATGGAGGATAGATTGGAGTGGGGAAAAGACTTGAGGCAGTCAAAACAAAACTATAAGCTATTATAATAGACCAGGCATGAGGTGATGAGGACCTGTACCAGAATAGTGACAGTGTCAGTAAAAAAGAAGATTGACTGTCTGGATGTGAGAGTTAAAGAATTAATGAGTCACAGATGACACCTAGTTTGGGAGCTGGAGTTACAGAGGAAAGAAAAATCATGAACCAGACACCGAACTCAATGAAATGGAATCAAAAGTGTCCTGGAGCAAGATCTACCAGATTCTTGATTGGGCAATATAGATTGAATGAACCTCAAAGAAGGAAAAGTTTCTGAATAATGGTGGGCCTAGAAGTGGCATTAGGGAGCAAGAAGTATTCCAACTCCCCCATCAAACCAGAGAATGTACATCCAGTGCTGGAAAGAGTAGCCAGGGGAAAAACAGGTAACTAGAGAAAAATTTCCTTCCCTCCTCCCCCCCCCCCCCCCCCCAATACTGAATTTCACAAACCTGAGTAGATTTTAGATTTAGAGAAAAACAATATGTGTGTTTATATGTATATATTTGAAATAACAGTATTAATTACTAATGTGGCATTGTAAAGAAGCATCATGGTGTTAGTGGATAGTATGCTGAACCTGATTTTTGAAGGAAGACATGAATTCAGTTTCCTCCTCTGACAAAGGGTCTTTGTGACCCTTTACAATTCATTTTATTTCTATATGCCTCATACAATTCCCTAGGATTTCTTTATTAAGGCAGAAGTCAACTTTATGTTAGTAAGACATCTTCCCATATGTGGAGTTGGATTCACTGATGAAATCTCAAATTTAATAGTAAAAGAAACTGTGATTCTGGGAGCTTAATCTCTCTAGATCATCAGCAATAATGAGAATAAAAATAACTAGCATTTATATAGTACTTATGTTTTATGAAAGATAAACTTAGTTAAGATGTTTTAACTAGGATATAGTCATTGTTTTATTAATATTTTGCATGTATAACTAAATCCATCTCAGGGGCATATTAAATGTATATAAGGTTCTTATAGATGTATATAATGTGTATATAAGGTTATTAGATGTCTATGATGTGTATATAAGGTTCTTGTATATTTTGGTGCATAGTAACTATATAAGGTTTATTTGGATTAATATCTTTAGGTTCTTATTTCTGTAGAGTATAAGAAGTGTTATGATTAAAAATGATGAGGGCCGAGATCAAAAGGGAGAATAGTATTTTAATAAAAGCCATGCTGATAGAGATAAACTGACCACGCGCCTGTAAGAAACCTATTCCAACATCACCTCAGCCATTTACCTTTTCCTCTCTCTGAGCGCTCAGGTAGCTAAAGAGGAAGTTCCAAGTCACATCCCTCTATTTAAAACAGTCCCTCACCTTGTATACGTAATCCAAAACAGGAAACCCAGGAAACCCATTGGACCACGGGAAATGGAGTTTTAAGGACCCCCACAGGTCCACAGAAGTTTGTCAAACACTATATTGAGGTTCAATCCTTCCAAATAGAACCCCAGGTGATTTTAACTAACACAGAAGAATAGTTTTTTCTGTATAGTAAGAGTTTTGTGATTCTTCAACTGTAGATATTTGTAATTGTATGTTATTTGAGAGTTGCATGTTGCAAGAATTGCTTTGCCTGCTTGCTTTCTCTCTTCACTTCTCCCTGTTTCTAATATAGAGTATTGGATAGTTTTGTTTGAAAGATCCATTGGGGAGACTGGTCTTCCAACGGATCTCAAGGGAGATATGTAAAAAAGAGTTTTCTTAATCTCTCCCTTTTTCCGCATAAGTAACAAGTTGGTCTCTGGTTTGTATATTCTCTTTGGGTTGTATATTCTCGCATCGGAGCCATAGCTAACCCAAAATTTGCATCTCCTTTTTCAACCCTTTCAATTTTTCCCTTCAGTGCTTTTATCTCCTTTTTTTAATGCATCCATGAGATGACTTATCATCTGTATCTTTCATTTCATGTCCATTATAAACATAAACTGCCACTCTCCTTAATTCATCAACATTCATATTCATCCAGTTAGGGCAACTGGTTTTGAAATAGTCCTTGACTACTTTGCAACAATTTTTTACAAACTGCCTTCTCACTTGTCTAATATCTCTTTCTCTTGTCAGGTCTATGTCTATGTATCTTCCTCCTGGTTCTATAAGTTTGTCCATGAACTGTGAAGGATTTCCTCCTATCTCTTGCTTTTTTTAGTTTTTCAAATTTTGTCCAGGTACCTGGTCTATCTGAACACACTCTCATTGTATTAAGAATTGCCTCCCTAGCTTGGCACAATCCTGCATCGTCCTTTTCATCGTTAAAGTCCCAATGAGGGTCATTCTCAGGCAAGTGACCTGTGTCCCACTCCTCATTGGTAAGACTAATAACCTTTTCCTTTTTTGTTAGTAACTCATCTAGAAGATATTAAAAATCAATCCAGGTTGAATCAAATTGATGGCATATAGTTTCTAGCTTTTTTATCACTGCTATGGGCTCCTTCTCAAAAGAAGGAATGCTGCACTTAAATCCCTTCATATCCTGAGGGGTAAATGGTCTGTAGTGCCTAATAGTTACTAACACATTCTTCTTTGGATTAAAATTTGGTACTTCCCTTAAAGGAAGTAGGCTAAGGTTTGTATCATCTTTCTTTTGACTTAGTTTAGCTGTCTTGGTGGGAGAATTAGAAACTGTAGGAGAGGCAGGTTGGGTCATGCAAGAGATAGTTTCATTTTGTTGGCCAATAGTTTTAGCCATTTGAGAGATACTGTCTTCAAGTTGAGCAACTTTAGAGATAGTTTCATTTTGTTGACCAATAGTTTTAGTCAATTTAGAGATACTATCTTTAACTTTAGAGATAGTTTCATTTTGGTGGGCAATAGTTTTAGTCAATTGAGAGGTACAATCCTCAAGTTATACAATTCTAGTCTCCATTAATTTCTCTTTTAGTTGTTTCCTTTTTTTTTTTTTAAACCCTTGTACTTCGGTGTATTGTCTCATAGGTGGAAGAGTGGTAAGGGTGGGCAATGGGGGTCAAGTGACTTGCCCAGGGTCACACAGCTGGGAAGTGGCTGAGGCCGGGTTTGAACCTAGGACCTCCTGTCTCTAGGCCTGACTCTCAATCCACTGAGCTACCCAGCTGCCCCTGTTTCCTTTTCTTAGTAAGGATTAAACTAAATACTTGATATAGTTGGTACCCTTGAAACAATGCAGACAGCGCAAATACTCCCATAAGTGGTACTAACTAGAGAAAATCCAAAAACAAAGATGTAAAATCTCATTGAAGGTCTTGGGTATTGGGAGTTGTCTGAGGTAAATTGGCACTACCTCCTTTACCACCCATACCATGATATCTAGCACCATGGTTACACTTCTGTTGTTCCTATTGTTGACAAGGAACAGAAGATTAATAGATTAATCAAATTCCTATCTGGCTCACCAGGCTGTGAAGGGTTAAATTTTGGGGTAGGAATTTGAACAAAAGTCAGGAGAGCAGTTTGGTAAAACACTTAGTTTATTTTGAGGAAAGTTTGGATAGGGAATAGAAAGGAGAAAAGTAACATAACTTTTATATCTATACCTAAGATCCCAATCCTAACTAAAATTTCTAAAAAACCCTAAATATCTCTACCTTTGAGGGCAGTGTTTTCTGCCA
The DNA here is from genome assembly GCF_016433145.1 of Gracilinanus agilis. Taxonomy (NCBI): domain Eukaryota; kingdom Metazoa; phylum Chordata; class Mammalia; order Didelphimorphia; family Didelphidae; genus Gracilinanus; species Gracilinanus agilis. The sequence goes on along the minus strand of NC_058131.1, from coordinate 134,107,677 downwards.
GGCCAGCCCCAGCCTACTCTCCTACTTTGACTATCTAAGAATTTACCCACTATCTAACTACCTACCTAAGCTTATCAATAATCAATAAGGTTGTTAAGGCCTTAAATCCATTTTCTCTATCCACAACTGTCAGTTAGAAAAACTGCCAGTCTCAGGGAAAGAGCCAGAAACTGCTGCTTCTCTCCCCGGGGGACCCAGAGACAAAAGCCCCTTTCAAACTGCCTGAAGCTCACCTACCAACTGTCAGCCACACCCTCCTGTCACCAGCTGCCAGCCTGCACAGCAGGGGGGGGGCTCTTATTCAGAAATCTTTTTGCTCCCTTACCTCCTAAAGAGGAAAAGGGAGAGATTAAGAAAACTCTCTTTAACAATAATTTATGCATATAATCCTCTTAAATGACCAATATTATAATAAATTATAATCATAATATAATTAATGATAAGGAATAATTCCAGTTATTAATTAATTAAATAATTGTGTAAGGTAATCAGTGTCCAATAATCATATTGTGAGTAAAAATCACAAATAAAATCCTCTGTAATGCCTTGGTAAGAATATTCTTGCCTATGGGTTCTGTGCACATGCATCCAGCATCCTGGAAAGTGTCCATATAATATATCTTAGTTGACTTTGAAGCTCCAAGGATGACTTTGGCTTTTGCATATATGGAATTGATCATTACTTCATAGAATATACTTTCTTTTTAAAAAAAAAAATCTGTTTACCGCATCTGAAAAGAGATGTTCAGAAAACTGCTCCCCTTTTCGGGGGAGGGGAAGGGTCTGTAATTTGATTCTATATAATACATGTTGGTGTGTAAGCCTGGGTCTTTGGCTGAACAGAGACAGACCTGGAGCCTGATGTTTTATAATTTACAACTTTACACAATAAATGTCAGTATGGCTCAGATAATTGTTTCCTAGTATTTGTTTTTCATTTTTTATAATGCCAGGCCCTGTGCCAAGCACTATTTTCATGACTTCCCTAGTTGTGACACACAACTAGTCAGTGTCTGATTCCAGATTTCAATTCAGATCTTACTGACTCTGATTGCATTGTATTCACTAGCTGCCTATGAAAATGAAGTTAAATAAAGTGACTACAAGGTACCTTCTAGCTGTGAAATCTGTGAATCTATTTCTTTTGGCCTAGTTAGTATACAACTGATATCTCCTTTGGTTCTTTTTGGACTATTTTTATTTGATGATATATTAGAAGTCATTTCTATCTGTTAATGATTATTCTAGTTACTGTAAGTAATAGGACTTTCTTTTTTAAAAAATTCTTTATTTGAAACTATTTTACTATTTTAGACTGGCCTTTTCCTCTCTCCCAAGTGATACCATATCTTGGGCCTCTAAGTGATGCATTTCAGTGGATAGAAGGCAAAGCCTTCAATCAGGAAGACTCATCTTTGTTAGTTCAAATCTAGTCTCAGATACTTATTAGCTATGGAACCATAGGCAAGTCCCTTAACTCTGTTTGCTTGAATTTCCTTATCTGTAAAATTAGCTTGAGAAGGAAATTGCCAACTATTCCAGTATCTTTATCAAAAAACAAATAAACAAAAAAAAATCAAATGGTATCTTGAAGAGTAGGACATGACTGAAAAATGACCGAACAATAACAGAATGGAAGATCAAAAAACAGTAGATTTGGAGTTAGAGGAGCTGGCTTTGAAGTTCATATGGGTGAATTAACTTATATGTTAATTGTTAAACTTTTCCAATATTGCACCTTTGCAACACAGAAAGTGCCATAGCCCAGATTCAGTTTCTTCATCTATAAAATGAGGTAATTGAATTGGAAAACCTAGGATCCCTGCTAACTCTAAATCTATAATTCAATAAAATTAATGTTCTAAATACAAAGAAAACCGTTCAGGCTATATGAATGGAGTGTGGTAGAAGTAAAACCCATTAGTATATTCTTTTTTTTTTAAACCCTTAACTTTTGTATATTGACTTATAGGTGGAGGAGTGGTAAGGGTAGGCAATGGGGGTCAAGTGACTTGCCCAGGGTCACACAGCTGGGAAGTGTCTAAGGCCAGATTTGAACCTAGGACCTCCTGTCTCTAGGCCTGGCTCTCAATCCACTGAGCTACCCAGCTGCCCCCCATTAGTATATTCTTGATTTATGTTACACAGTTTTCTAAGCACAGGCAAATTAGTAAGCATAATTTTTTTAACTAATAATCCTATTATAGTAAATTTATACTTTTTAAAATAAGTGCTTAATTCCAAGACTGCTTGGTTTATAGAAAGACAGTTGTGTATTTTTAGATTGTATCATATAACCATCATATTTTTTATAATAAAAAACTTGCTTAGTTAGCATGTACATATTATATTAGAGTTAGAAAATATTAATTATGCTTATTGTACCAAAATTGTTATTCTGTATATTACTAAAGACTTGGAATATTAGAAGAATTTAATGTTCCAAGCTTTGGAGAAATAAATGCAGGGCTAAGAAAATGAAATCTAACACTATGTTTTATAAGACTCAACTGAAGTCTGGAAAAAAGAAGAGTAAGGGAAGACATGATACTTTTGAAATATTTGAGTACTATCATATTAAAAGAGGAAAGAAATTTGTGGATTGTTTTAAAACAAATAAATGGAAATTAAAAGGAGATCGATTTCAGGTTTCCATAAAAAAAAAAAAAAAAAAAAAAAAAGGAGAATAGGGGAACTAGACTTGTCATATAAAAACTCTTCAGTTGGGGAGGAAGTTCACTCTACCAAAGTAAGTCATCACCTCTGCAACAAAAAAATATTTAACAAAACTTAGAATTTTTTTCTGCCTTTAGGTGACAGTTAATGATGCTATACTTCAGTTACCCACAGAGTGTCAGTGTAAGAATGCATCAAGTATCCTAAATAAAATTTAATACTGAGACTTGACTTTATGTTTTTTTTTTTCAGTTTTTAACAGTTTTCACAATCTTTAAAATCAGATTATAAATTACATGTGATCAAAATTTACCTACAAATTCAAAATATTATTAGGAAGGACAGATAGCTAAAATTACAATAGAAACTCATGAAAAAGTAACTCCTTAACTAGCATATCATTTTGTATAAACAATAACCAGTGAATTATATTTGAAATTTCATATGAAAAATTACTGCATAGTTTCACTGATTCAAACTAATTCAGAGGTGTGAAGTAGGCTCTTAGTTAATAAACAGTTAGAATTATAGGATTTTGGGGGGGAAAATGCTGCTTAAAAATGTGTACCTATAAAGCAAGTCCCCTGTAACTGGTAAAATATTAAGCTCCAAAAACTTAAGATGTTCTTTTAGACATTTTTGTACTTGTTTCTTCAATGCTTCAACCAGTGCAAGCACATAGTAGATGCTTAATAAATTTGCTTCTTAAATTTTATTATAGAATAATAAAATATCATCAAAAAGAGATCTATAAGCCCTCAATTCAACCAACTTTGAACACATAGTATGTGCAGAGCATACTGCAAGGTGCTTTGGGCATTAAAAATATAGTCTTAACCCTCTAATATTTGACAGTCCAATAGAGGAAATGATACACAAATATATAAAGCATAATGTAATCATCAGTTGATAACCAAAAATGCCTGGTATATCAGGTGCTATGACAAAGCATTGTGGGATTATAGAAATAAGAGAAAGCTTTTTAGAAAAGATAGCACTTTTCAGCTGGGTTTTATAGGTAGTGTAAGATTTTCATATACAGAGAGATTGGAAAGGGTATTTCAGTCAAAGAATTTGGTATGAGCAAAGGTGCAATATTGGAAAAGTTCAACAATGGCAAGTAGTCCAGCTTGACCACATTGGAGATCTCAATAAAGTACTGGGAAATAAAACTTGGAAGTTTACTTGGGACCAGATCATAGCCCTGAATGCTAGGTTTAAAATTTAGGGTTTTTTTCTACTACAGGTAACAGAAGGTATCAAAAGGTCTTCTAAAACAAAGAGACTTATTTGTTGCAGGTTGGTTGGTACTTAAATGTCTCTAAAGGGGAAGAGACTGGAGATAGTGATGCTAGATGAACAAAGCATAGCTGATTTGAAATATAGTCAATCTCAAATCCAGAATAGAGGAAAATAGAAATGAAAAGAAAATGGAGGCAAAGGACAGCTCAGAGATAGGATAGTCAAGACTTAGACAACTTTTAAAGAAAAAAATGACAATTTGATTTTATTTCATAATAAACTTGTCACTGAAGTATGAATGAGATTAACTGGTAATATATTCCATATTTTCTTTCCCTTAAATATTGTTTATTTTTAAGAATGAAAGAATTTGAGATTTGGAAAGGATTTCAGCAGCCATCTAGTTCAGCCTTTAAAAACCTTTAAACAAAAGGGATCCACATTATAACATACTTGAGATAGAGTTTCCAAATTACATGAAGGCCCTCAGGAGGAGGAACCCATCCCATCTGGGGACAAGGCAGCCCATTCCATTCTAGGACTGTTAGGAAACTCTTCTTGACATTAGACCTAAATTGGCCCTTTTGCAACTTCAGCTTATTGCTCATGATTCTGTTCTCTGGAGCCAAATAAAATCATAATAGAAGGGCTTCTGCATGACAGTTCTTAAAATACTTGAAAACAGTTAATGTATAATTCCCCTGAATGTTTTCATACATAAATATACACAATTCCTTCAAATAAAACTCAAAAGATATAGACTCAAGGCACTCCTCTAAACACTTTCTGCTTTTATCAGTGTCTTTAAATTAAACCATGATACCTAGGGAGACCTAAAGATGGTAAAATACAGTGAAACTGTCACTTCCTTATTCCTTGAAGCTTCTCTTAATCCATCCAAGATGATAATAGCTCTTTGGGTTGCCATATCACACTCCTGATTCATGTTGAACTTACAGAATACCAAAATGCCCAATTCCTCCTCAGAACATGTCTATCCTGAATCTCTCATCTTAGATCTGCAAAATTGTTGTATTTTTTTCTTCCCAAGTGCAAGACTTTACATTTACGCTATTTGAATTTCATCTTATTAGATTCAGTCTAGTACTAATTTGTCAAGATCCTTTTCTATCCTAATTCTGTCATCTTTATCAGAAAACTATCTCTTTCAGTTTCGTATCACCTGCAGATTTGGTGAGCATACTAGCTATGCCTTTATCAAGGCATATTATATATGCCTTTATAATATTAAACAGTATAAGACCAAGGACAGATCCCTTAGGGTACTCCATTAGACTCTTCCTGTCATGTTGACATTGAGCCATTATCTAATAGTCTGAATTCATTTAGTTTCATTTAGTCTGATCTACATCTCTGTCTTCCCCACAAGAATAAATTAAATTTTTGTATGAAAAGTTGCTAAAGTCTAGGTAAACTATATCTTCTATAACCTTCATCTACTAATTTAGAGTAGAAGCAGAAAGGAAGGGGACAAATTTATATTGACTTTACTTTGTTCATCAGAATAGTCCAGAGCATTTGTCCTAAGAGATAATGTTCAGGCAATAGAGTAAACATCTTATATGCAGTGGATACCACCCTTCACCTCATTAAAATCAACTCCACAAAACTAAAACTCTCCCATCTCTTGTATGTGAGTGACCTTTTGGTGTTGTGTACATTCATTTTATTTTTGATGCGTCTGGAACTAAGGGACAGTTGTCTTAGTTCCCTTACATTTACATTAATTAGGGAAATGTATATTTTCTACATGTCCTTCAAAAATGTATTTTAGAAAGCCTAATGAAAACATAGAATTCATAGATTTTTATCAAACTAGAAATAACTCTAGAGGCTAGCTAGTGCAACCTTTTTATTTTACAGTTGACAATACTTAAAAACTTGATCACACAGCCATTTTATAGACCAGCCAGGACAAGAACAAAAGGTTCTTGTTTCCAGTGCTTTTCCCATTTAAATTTTTGCTTTGCTCCACTTCTTGTATTACCTTTATGAGGGAAAAAAAATCCACAGATGCCTTAAAATACTTTATATCTCCAGTATTTTCTAAGAAGAATATGAGTTATTGTTTTAAGATCCATAATTTGATCAGAAATTATACCAATCAAATGTTTGTGTGTCTTTGGAGAATTCAATCAACTTCTGATCTTCAAGAATTTTAATTTTTGCATTTCTCCTGAATGCCAAAGTAACCATTTTCTCAACCATATTTTAGTGGGAAATAATTTTTGATCAAGATATTTCTAATAATGAGCTGTTTGAAGTATTATATTTCCTATCTCATAGCACTTTTAGTTGAAAATCTAAATTAAGTTTAAAGAGCATATAGTTTAGATTAGGTTTTAAATACCAAATCACAAGAAACTTAATTTCATGATTTTTGTTTCCATAGAATCATAATCATTTAAGATACAATAATTCGAAAGACCATTTTGCTTTCAACTTTGGGGGGTTTTGGTGTTTAAAGATAGTAATTATACTTTTGGTTTGTAGCTACACCAAAAAAAAATCCTCGTCTTTGTTTAAAACAGTAATTTCCTTGACTATTTCTTTTGATGTTTTACATGGTATTTCAGAGAAGAATCATGTACACATTATTCTGTATACATGTGAGTAATCACCATCATTAATCTTAGTGGCATTTTTTGTGTAAGTGCCTCACAGTTATTTTAACTTGAAACTTACACCCCTTAGGCGAAGTAAACCAGAATGTTGAACTGAGGTTAATAGATAAAAATAGTTACAGAATGAATTTTACATTTTTCATCTGGAGTAACATCACATTAAATGTGTTTTTAAAAATAATTTTGTTTCAGGCCATTTAGGGAATTAATAATAAGTCTTAGGAAATGAGTCCTAGGAATTTCTTGAAAATCTTTCCAAACTGTTAAACATAGAAGTGAAGAATGAAATTTTTTGCCTATGAAGATAAACACTCTATCTGGTATTAATGATATATTACAAGAACATAGAAAATGTGGCCATAAATTTGTACTTAATCTGTTCTAAGGAATGGCCTTCCTGGTGATTTAACAGCATTCTAAGAATAATTTACTCATTGGTTGTTATAGACTCGATCTAGTATGATAGTTTAGCAACCATATTAACCATGTTTTGGACTTCTGAGATAGAGAACAGTAATATTTGGAAAATGGAGACCATTGTCAGTGATTGCTAGACTTAGAGATTTTTCTCAAATGGAGATAGTTTTTTATACTTAAAAAAATTGAGATCTTATTTCTGAATACTTTGCTGAACTAAAGCTTTATTCATTTTTGTTACCATGATAGGTTGACTATAGAAAACATTTTATTCTTCCAAAACTTTCTGTCAGCTTGCCCCCAGCAGTATCCTAGAAATGGTAATTACCTTCTGTATTTTTCCGGAAATAAGGAGGTTAGGCCCTTTCATGAGAGAAGGAAAAATGAGGAGGGTTAGTATAAGAATGAGGAGAATGTTTGGAATAACTACTCTGAAGAGTGTGATAGAATTTGTCAAAAAAGAATAATTGAAATAATGCTTCAAGGAGCTGCTAGGTGGCTCAATGGATAGAGAACCAGGTCTGGTAACCGGAGTCCTGGACTCAAATCTGGCCCCAATTCTCCCTAGTTGTGTGACCCTGAGCAAGTCACTTAATCCCCATTGCCTAGCTCTTACTGCTCTTCTGCCTTAGAACCAATACATAATATTGATTCTAAGACAGAAAGTAAGGATTTGGTTTGGTTTTTTTGTTTTGTTTTTAAAGAAAAGAAAGGTAGAATGGCACAATTGAGAGTAGATGTCAAAGTAGTAGTAAACCCATTTGGCAGAATTGTATGACTTTTTGTAGAAGAGTCACACATGAGTAGGAAAGAAGACACTTATATAAGGGTAACCTAGGTTGAAATCTGGCAAGGAATGACTTAGAAATTGTTCTCTGTGACCAGATGAGAACTTAGTCCATTTTTAAGTCATACGTTAACAAAATAACTAGGCTTGTAAATAAATTTATAATTCCCAAAGAAACTAGTTTTGTTTTGTTTTGTTTTTGCACAGATGACTTATGCATTTTGTATTGACGTGAAATTGGTAACCTTTTGTGCTTGATTGTATATCTGACATTTTTTTAATTCTGTAGAAAATAACATAGGAAGTTTGGACAGCATGTGATTTTAATAAAAACAGTCTAAAAATCTTACATAATTCTCTTATGTATAACAGTGGCATATGTGGAACTATTGCTCAAAAATAATATAATCTTGACCTTATTTTGTATATTTTCTGTTGCTTTAAAAAGTTGGTAGCAATCACATTTTATTTATGAATAAGATAGATAAAGGTTTTAAGACAGAATCAAATGAATTTGTAAATATGTTTTTCACTTAATTCATGTGAACTTTTGCATAGGGACTAATATGAAAATTCTGCATTTTTTTAAAAAAAAGTAGAAGGATTAGAGGTTGAAACAAAATCCTAATATATCATTGTCTCAGAATGTCATATATTCGGAAGATATTTTAAAGGTCGATTTTATTTCAACCACCTTATTTTACCGACTTTGTTCACATAGTTTTAAGATCTCTCATATTATTCTTTCTGTCAATTCATGATTGAAGGCTGTGAATCAAAATGTTGGTAGCCCACTGACTGTAATAATATCATTAAGAAACAAACTGGGAATTTAGGCTGCAAAAATGACATCTGTAGGGAAGATAATCACAATGAAAAATATCTGGGTTCTCCTGAAAAACATTGGTAGTGTGCATACTTATAGCCAAAAATTGGGGGGGATGGGGAGGGATTCTTATAATTGGGAACAGAACATGAATTTTTATGTGTCTTTGGTAATTATTGAGTTTGTATTTTTCTTTTTAAAATTATAGAACCTTTCTGTATATTTCCAACACAACTCAGCAGCAAAAGTTAGAAAGATAAATTCCATTTAAAATCACCCTAAAGCAGTGATGGGCAAACTACATCCCGCTGGCCAGATGCAGCCCCCTGAAATGTTCTATCTGCCCTGGGACATTATTCCTAATCTGACAAATACAGTGAGTAGGATACAATACAATGAAACTTCAAAAGAGTTGCCTTAGAAACATACTGACAGATGAGCATTTCCTTTCCTTTGGGCCCCCTCTTTAAAGTTTGCCCATCACTGCCCTAGACAATATAAATATTTAGGAATCTATTTGCCAAGACAAACACAGGAATTGTATGAACACAACTACAAAACATTTTCCACACATTTAAAACTAGATTTAAAAATATAGGCTTGAATTAGAAAAGTGAAAGCTTATTTCATAAAAAGCAAAGGAGGATTATAGCAATTGATTTTAAATCCCATACTTTATGGAATTTCAGTTTAAATAATTTTTTTTGGTTTGCCTACAAAAGCCAAGTTAACCATATCAAAGTGCATAGAAGGGCTTCACTTTATTGTAAATCATTGTAATAGAAATCCTTCTTATTGAAAATGACCCTGTTGATCTCATTCCATTCACTCTGTACATGTATAGTGTCTCCCGTGTGGTTTATATTTGCAGGCACTATTTCTAGAGCTTGGTGTTCTTTGTGTTTTTCATGTTGATTTTTTAGATTTTGCATCTTTACACAAGAAGAGACTTTCCTATCTTTGTTGCATACTCAGCTGGTTTTTGGCACAATTCTTGTTTTTTAGCAGCCCACAACTATGTTGAATTCTTTGAAGTTATGTTTCATTTTGCCTTTAAAGCATTATCTTTCTGTTCATCCTGTTTGTGGTTGCCTCATTATCATCTCCATGCATTAGCTATTTGAACTGCCATTCTCTCTACATACTCCACACAGTAGAGCATTTGGTGCTGAATAGTATCACTTTGGTGCTGAATAGAGTATACCAAGATCATCATTGTCTCTTTAAATGTTAATTTTGGCTTTTAAATGATGTTGTGATATGTCATACCCAGATAAAAGGGTAAGAGATGACCCCTTACTAGTTCTTATATGTAACTTATACAATATTGAAGCCATACTACATGCACTAATAATTTGGAACTGGAAGGGATTTTAGAACTCTTACTTAGCCCTTTCATTTTCAAGATGAGAAAAGTGGGGTCTAGTGAGATTGAGTTATTTCCCCAAGTATCTCAACATAGAAATAGCAGAGTTGGGATCTGAACCCAAGTTTAACACATATGATCAAGGGAAGAAAAAGATATATTCTTGGCTCTTCATTACGACTTTAAACCCATCCAAATGCCACCATCACCCAGAAACCTCTCTTCAGTCTTTTCTATCTTTATTTACCACTCTATTTCCTTCCTTTGAAAAGAATTTATAGCCCTTCTCTTTGTGAGATAATTGTCAAAGTGTTGGGGATACAAACAGAATATTAAATTCCCTGACCTCAAGGAAGTTACATTCTTTTGAGAGAAGAAATATACATCATAAGCTTAAACAAAGTAAATACAAAGTAATTGGTGGAGATGGTAAGGAAAACATTAGAAACTAGAGGCATTGGGAGAGGCTTCACAACAAGGTGAATTAGTTGGATTTTGAAGGAATAAAAAGATTCTCTCCTTTTTCCAAGGAGCTTTAGAACCTGTCTTCATAGGAACTATTATCTTCAACTCTAAAATTCTGCTCTTAGAGAAAATCAAAGAGAAGTAGAATAGTGTACCAGAAAGACAACTGAACTTGGTTTTTGGAGAGCTGATTTGAAACCCTACTAAAACTACAAAAGCCACTTTGAACCCTAAATTCCATGATTCCAGTAACTTTATAATTTAAAAGTTTATAAGACATTGGAATTCCAATTTTAAGACTTGAAAATTGATTTTTCTTCGAGGAATTTTCAGGAGAATAGATATACTAGAGCTGGGGAATAGTTTGTCACTTCTTAAATCCCTTTTTGTCTTGTTTTATATACTTAAAGAAGCAAAACTTTTTCTTTCCTTGGAAGAGTTTAATTTCCTGAAAATTGACTAAGAAATGCAATACAAATAGTCTCCCAATTTACTTTCATATGATCCTTTTCAGTCTCAACTGCACCTTGCTCCAAAAGTGTTAAGGAGCAGGAAACTTATAAAGTTTTCCCAGGAGAGCCTCCAGAGAGACATAGGTAGTACCCATGGGACATTTATTCCCTCTTAGAAATTTTCATATTATAGTGCAACTGTATTATAAGTTAAAATAGACCAGCTGGAAACCTAACAACTTTTTACAACAATGTTTCTTTGGGGGAAAATGTGTTCTTAGTGTTCCAAACAACATTCTTATAAATGAACTTTTGGAACACAGCTTGTCTTAAATTAGGAATTGCCTACCCTATAATTTGGGTTAGCATGAAAGGTTTACCATATTCCATGTGTGCGTGTATATGTGAATGGGTTTCTAAAATAGAACAAACATATAGCAATTTTTATGAATAAAAGATAGTACTCAAGCAATTTTCTTTACAATAATATTAATAGATGCACATGAATAGGTCTCATTTGAGATATTGAACATCATGTTCACAGACTTCTTCCTTGGTTTTCTATGTTATATTATTAGATAGTGGCTTGCCTTCAAAATACTGCCACAATTTTAAACTTTATGAATTCTAAGAAGTTTGGTCTGACAGTTGTGATGAGCAGACTTCATGAACGGCAAAAAAGAAAACCAATAAAAAAATTCAGGAAAATATATAATAAAATAGCTCACTAATAAGCCCCAAATGTTGTTTCATATTTGAAGTTAACTTCTTAAGAAAAATTGATTTCTAGGAGAGGCAACTTGATTTCACTATATAGCAGAAAACCTGAAAAGTGAAGAAATAATTTTAAGAGGTGTCAAAAGAAACCTCAGTGAGGATAGAACTGGAACAAAACTGGAATGGAAGCAATAAAGTTCAAATTAAAGATAGGGGAAAAAACCAGAAGCCAGTATAAAACAACTTTGTGGTAAATTAGAAAAATATAGCCACGAAAATGTAGGTACAGGGGAATCTTTGATTCCCAAATGGTCTTTAAAAAACAGCAGAGCATGTTTTTAACAAACTACACTGAAGCCCCCTACCTATCATTATGAATACTTTTGTCAAGAGAAAAATCACAAATGGTCAAAAGGATACCAGTTTTCAAAAGAAGAATAAATAAAGCATTATATTATATATACTCCACATCATTAATAATGAATATTCATTTTTAAAAGTCTATAACTTCACCTTAATCCTAGTAAATTAGCAAAGATAACCCAAAAAGTATGGAACTAATCCATCTATTCAAGAAACAACCTGGAATTATGTAGGAAGGGATGTGGTCCAGAGGAAAGAGGATTGAATTTATAGTTAGATTATCTGGGTTTGAATTCTAACTCTCACATTTACCACCCCTGTGACCATAGGAAAGTCTCTTAAACTCTCTGAGTCTCAGTTTCTTCATTTTTAAAAGAAGAGATTTGAAGTAGATGATCTCTGGGTTTGCTTCCACCTCTTTAACTCCACAAAGCATAAGAAATGTCCATCAATTGTTGGGATGGCTAAATAAACTAGTATATGGTTATGATGGAATGTTGTATATTGAGGAAGTACAAAACCAGAAATTCCAAAAAATGGGAAAATGAACGTGAACAGATACAGAAGAGAATCAGAACCATTATATATACTATAATGACAATAATACAAATAAAAATAATATGAAGCAAACTAATCATAATAGTTAGACATGGCCCAAGAGAACAGATAAAGGAGCTGTGGAGTAGGTCAGAATCATTTTGTAAAGCATTTTCTCAAAAATCTAAGTAGTTTTAAGCTTTACTAACTACGAATTTTCAACTTTGTTTTACTCTGTCTCACTTAAGTCCATTTCATACACCAGTCAAGATATTGACTTATCTGGTTTAACATTAGGAAAACCACCCACATAATTATCAATAACCAAACTAACAGAAATCACATGATTATCTGAATAGATGCAGAAAAAGCCTTTGACAAAATACAACACCCATTCAAATTATAAGAATAAAGAGAGCCTCTGCCAAAACTGTAATAATAATGAGTGCCAATGACCAATGTTATGATAGAAGGGAGAGAGAGAGAGTCTATGTAGTGAAACTCTCTTCTAGCTCTCCCCTCATGCCAAATGTATTCTGGGAGTCTTCAAGGGGTGTCACCCCAAAACTGGGTGACCTAGATGGTCATGCCAATCCACAGGAGTTGGGGGCAGGGCTTCCCTATAAGATGAGGTATGTGTTACCCCAGTCCGATTCTGAATAAAGGCGGGGTTCACACAAGCCTCCCCCGAGGTCAGTCAATTTCACAGCGGGTAGTCTGGCTCCAAGATGGAGGTAGCCAGACTAAGCCATGGTTACCCTCTCCCTCGTTGTCTCTCAGGCACTCCAGAACACTATCTGATTAATGAATGGCTTTTATTAATCATAATTCAGGGGTTAGGGAAAAGGGTGAAGGGCAGAGGGATTTTGGGGTGCCCTCTTCTCTATTTCTATGGAGTCTGTCACTTGGGCAGGAACCTTTGGGGTTCCCACTCCCAGGCTTCTTCCCTTTCCCTTTCTTCTATTTCTATTTCTATTTTCTATTCTATCCTTTTCTATGATTGTAAGTTAGACCGGAAAGGGACTCTCAGGAAGGTTGAGTAATGGGGGAAGGAGACTTAAGAGATCATTCCCTAAATGGAGTCCAAAAACTTAGCTGACTCGATAATTGAAGTCTTGCTGGGTGAGATGCGATGGAATCTTTGACCAGGGAATTAGGGTTTCAGTGTCCAAAGAAAAATCCTCAGGAAGCCCTCAGGACTGGATCCAAGCTGGGATGTCGTCCTCCTCCTCTCTCCTCTCTCCTCACAGTCCTCTGCCCCAAAGACCTCTCCTCTCCTTCCTCCAAGAAACTCCCAGAATTCTCTCTGGTCTCAACTGCCAGTAACTGTCACCAACTGTCAGCCACTCCTTCTCTGGCTCCTTTTGTCCCCTTGCACAAATCCCATCCTGACGCTATTCAAAACACTAGAAAGTATAGAAATAGAAAGGCCTTTCCTCACCATCAGCAAGTACCATCTGTTATGAGGTTAAGTTAGGAGCCTTCCCAGTAAGATCAGTAGTGAAGCAAAGATGCCCATTATCACCTCTATTATTTAATATTGTACTAGAAATGCTAATGGTAGCAGTTAGCAGAGAAAAAGAAATTGAAGGGATTAATGTAGGCAACAAGGAAATGAAACTATCACTCTTGGCAGGTGATATGATTGTATACTTAGAGAATCCTAGAAAATCAACTAGAAAGCTAGTGGAAATAATAACTTTAGTAAAGTTGCAGAATACAAAATAAACCCACATAAATCATCAGCATTTCTATATATTTCCAACAAAACTCAACAGCAAGAGTTTGAAAGAGAAACTCCATTTAAAATCACTCTAGACAATATAAAATATTTGGAAATTTATCTGCCAAGACAAACACAGGAATTATATGAACATAACTACAAAACACTTTTCACACAAATAAAACTAGATCTAAACAATTTGAAAAAACATTAATTGTTCATGGGTAGGACAAGCTAATAAAATAAAAATGGCAATCCTACCTAAAATAATTTACTTATTCAGTATCATACCTATCAAACACCAAAAAGTTTTTTTTATAGAATTAGACAAAATTATAACAAAATTCATCTGGAAGAACAAAAGATCAAGAATATCCAGGGAAATAATGAAAAAATATGTGAAGGATGGAGGCCTAGCTGTACCAGATCTTAAACTGTACTACAAAGCAAATATAGTACTGACTAAGAGACAGAAGGGAGGCTCAATGGAACAGACTTGGGGTAAATGACCTCAACAAGCTAGTATTCGATAAACCCAAAGATCCCAGCTTTTGGAATGAGAACTCACTATTTGACAAAAATTGCTGGGAAAATTGGAAAAAAATGTGGGAAAAATTAGGTTTAGATCAGCATCTCACACTCTATACTAAGACAAATTCAAAATACGAAATGACTTAAATATAAAGAGTGAAATCATAAATTAAGTGAACATAGAATATTATACCTGTCAGATCTGTGAGAAAGGAAGGAATTTAAGACCAAGCAAGAGATAGAGAACATCATAAGATGTAAAATGAACAGTTTTGATTATATTAAATTTAAAAGGGTTTGTACAAACAAAACCAATGCAACCAAAATTAGAAGGGAAGCAACAAGCTTGGGAAAAAAATTTTATAACAAAATTCTCTGACAAAGGGCTAATTTTTTTTAACCCTTACCTTCCGCCTTAGAATCAATACTATGTATTGGTTCCAAAGCAAAAGAGTAGTAAGGGCTAAGCAATGGGGGTTAAGTGACTTGCCCCGGGTCACATAGCTAGGAAGGGTCTCAGGCCAGATTTGAACCTAGTACCTCCCAGCTATTATAGTTAATAAATATTGATAGGAATCTGATAAAAGTTGCAGAGGTCAGTTTGGTACACCACCAACACCTGTTTGTTCACAGGAGAGGTAGGGATAGGAAATAGGATAGTATATCTCTTAATCCTTTTACTATGTCTAAAATTCTAATCCTATACTAAAATCTCTTAAAACCCTATATCTAAGGATCTTCTTGCCTGACAAAGCAGGCCTAACTTAACTACTCTGTCTAACTAATATTAAATTCACTGTCTATCTTAACTAACTAATCAAACATTTATCAGTAACAAATTCTGTCACATAGACACAGAAAACTCCTCCCTCAAAGTTCTGAGGGAAAAGCCCTCAGTAACCAGATTCTTTCTCAAATTGGTATCTATATCCCAGACCCTCAAAAGTAACTGTCAGATCTTCTTGACTGAGAGAATGACACTGAACAGAAAACCCCAAAACTCCTGCTCCCTAAGAAGCCAAAGAAAAATGGAGTCTCTCTTAACTGAAATCTGCCCTTTTATAAAAACTGCTCTTAAAGAGACAGAGTGAGATTAAGTAACTTCTCTTACATAGAAACTCTGTTCTTAACAAGACAGATTGAAATCAAATAAAACTCTTTATAACACATCTGTAGGCCTGGCTCTGAATCCACTGAGCTACCCAGCTACCCCCAACAAAGATCTAATTTCCCAAATATATAAGAAACTAAGTCAAATTTACAAGAATTCAAGCCATTCCCCAAATGATAAATGGTCAAGGGATACAGATAGGCAGTTTTCAGATGAAGAAATCAAAAGTACAAATAATCACATAGAAAAGTATTCTAAATCTTTCCTGATTCGAGAAATGCAAATCAAAACAATTCTGAGGTACCACCTCCTAGCAGATTAGCCCATATGACAGTAGGTGGCTCAGTGGACTGAGAGCCAAGCCCAGAGATGGGGTATCCTGGGTTAAAATCTGGCCTTAAATATTTCCCAGCTGTGTCCCTGGGCAAATCACTTAATCCCCATTACCTAGCCCTTACCTTATGCCCTGGAACCAGAGCAAAATATTGATTGAATATTGATGGAAGGTAAAGGTTTTAAAATAGAGAAAACAAAACAAAGGCTGAAAAACAAGAAGTAGCTAAATAACTTAGTAACTACTAAGTAATTACTAAAGCTTAAGATTGTACTGAGACTTTTGAGATGACCCTGTACATTGTCAAATACCATCAACGATATTAATTCAACGTCCTGCTGTGTAAGCATAGGACATGGGCAACTCACTTGTTTTAATTTTTCTTTTGGTAAAAGGGGACGTTTATTCAGGGTTGAGGGATGATATGTCCAGAAATGACTAGTAGGGGGGGGAAAGGGCATCAATAAATCTTTTTAAAAGAAAATAATCTGGAGGCACTAGACATGACAGTCATTGATAATATAATAAAAAAAAAAAAAAGAAATTAATTCAGTTTAACTGGACAAGATTTTCTTTGGAAAAGTGCAGCTCATTTAATGCCCCCAAACTTTCTATTGAAGTAAAGACCCATCTTTTTGAGACCAATATTCTTCCAATAATAGGAAAGAGTATTACAGTCTTTGAAAATTTGAAATTAATCATTTAAGGGCAAATAGGGAGGTACATGGTGGGAGTGAGTAGATTTCAACACATTGCAAATGAAAAAAATATTCAGAAAAGATGGTATAAGGAATATCATTAGAAAAATATGTTCTTTTTATAAATATGGACCATATAGCAGAAACAAGGAAAAAACTGATGGATGGATAGTCCATGTGCTCTACTGCTATCAACAATGTCAGAAGTACATCAGAAAGGACTAGGATTATTTTTAGAATATCTTATGTCTTTGATTTGATTTTTATGTTATCTGTACCTTTCTTGTTTTTGCAGCATGTTTTTGCATCAGTATTTCCTCATATATCACACTCTCTTCCCCTACCTAGTACATCATACCCTACCTATCCTATGAACATTATAATTACTCAGCATTTGATTTCTTTTGTTTCTTATTATTTTAATTTATATTAATAATAGTATATATTGTTTTTCTGGTTCTGGTTACTTCATATTGCAGCAGTTACCAATTTTTAGGAATTCTTTGTATGCATTTTCAACAGTAAAATATTTTATAACCTGCTTTGTACTTTTTTATCTTTTAATGAACTTGTGGGAGGCTATGTTTCGAAATCTCTTGGTATAAGGTATAAACATTATTGAAGAGCCTACCTATAAGGATGGCATTATTTATCGATTGAAAGGTGTGAAAGAAAAGAAAAAATAAATTAAAAAATGAATAGAAGTGACAGTGCTGATTGTAGTCAGCAGTGGGATGAAGTTGTCTTTTTCATAGTGGAATCTCATGTGGTAAAGAGAGCAATAATATCACAGGAAGAAGCAAGAGAAAGAAAAGTTAGAATGAATTGGATTTATAGAACATAAATTTGACTTGAGGACTGCACTTTGGATGCGTGAGATCTATAGATCAGGCTATTTTTTCCCACAAAATAACCCTCTCTAACCCTTACAACTAAAAAACAAAATTTATAAATATTCCATATTGTCTTCTCAAGTCTTTATTGAAAGATAACATATTTCAATCAGAAGTGATATTTTTGAAATAAAAAAATTTTTATTTTTTTCATATGGTTGTTTTTTGTATACAACTTCTTGCTATTTAATTATTATTTTCATAATTGGGTTATCCAGTTTTAAAGATTTTCAGTTCCTTAACTTTTGGAGTGTTAATGTTTCTTTTGTGAAGTCGAGTGGTCCTGAGAAGTAAAAATCATTTTTAACTTCAAAAAATCTAATATTCGTATAACTGGAAAGTGATGGTAATTCTTTTTCAAACA
This sequence comes from Gracilinanus agilis, assembly GCF_016433145.1. NCBI lineage: Eukaryota > Metazoa > Chordata > Mammalia > Didelphimorphia > Didelphidae > Gracilinanus > Gracilinanus agilis. The sequence continues at coordinate 134,089,530 of NC_058131.1, read as the reverse complement.
GTCAAAATAGTGCTTTAATTCAGATGGACTTATAAAAAAATGTTCCTGAATGTATGCCAAGAAGCTTTTTAAGAACTTTGAATATAAACAGCTGTGTTCCAAAGATACTTAAATGATCTCATGGTGGCAATGAGAACATACCATTTTTAAGTTACCAAAGTGCTATAATAATTATCAAATTTCTAATTCATTTTTCATTCATTGACTATTTCAAATGGCTTTTATTTTATGAATTTGAGGAAAGCAAATATTCCATATTTTAAGGAGACATCTTTGTCATCATCTTATTAAAGTTAATAAAATAATTATTTTATTTACTTTACCTTTAGCATAAGGTGTATTTTGGTTTTGAATTTTGGATCCATTTTGCATCAGATATATTGCATATTATTATACATAATATTATACATAATGCACAGTATTATGCATAATACATAGTATTACATACATACAGACACAAGAGATTAAAGAGAATTTGATACGGTTAAGTTTTTCATGATAGATAATCAAATGATTTTTTTTAAATACTGTGTAGTAGAAGTATGAATTCCTGCTCCCTAATGAGCTTGATGCAATTCAGGGATTTCTACAAAAAGTACATGAATTTGACTTTAAATATTTTGATAATTCCTATCCATTTAAAAATGTCAGTCCATGAACCCCATAGACTTCACTAGACTACCCAAGGCAACTATTACACAGAAAAGTTCAGAAACCCTGTCTAGTTGGAAAGAAAAGACATATGATACATGAAGCCAGTAAAAAATACTTTTCTGCCAGTACAAAATAGTTGAGGACAGACCTTTTACACCAGTAAGATAGGCTATAATATAATATTATGTAGTAAGAACAATAAATGTCACTTCTACACAAAAGAACTGTACATCCCAATAAGTACTATAGTTGGAGGTTGAATTTTAATTGGTTGGGCACACTTAATTCCCCAGAGAGATGATAGGAATGGAAGTTGACCTAAAGATAAGCTCCTTTAAATCAGCGTTGAGTTTATTTGAAACTCTTCAGAGAGTAAGGGATCCAAGAGCATAGTAGAATTCTCATTAGTTTTCAAATGTTTTTCATTTCACTGAGTGAAAGTAGGGAATTTATTATGCAATATACACTTCAAGTTAAATATGCCCACAAATGTAAAAATAAATAATAAAATTTTGGTTGATCAGAATACATGGAAAACAGGCTTTGGTTAATTGAATTGTAGAGTTAACCAGGAAACCACTTTGATCTCTCAGAGGTTGTGGCATTGGATGATTCACATTGTTGTCGAATCATAAGAAGAATGTTGATGTTAATAAGAGTTCAAAAGAGAGCTTTTACAATAATAATGATATTGTAAACACAACTTTGAAAGACTAAGGAATTCTAATCAGGACAGTGACCAACCACAATGTTTTGTTGTTCACTTTGTTGTTGTTACAGCCATGTCCAACTCTTCATAACTTCATTTGGGGTTTTCTTGGCAAGGATGCTGGAGTGATTTGCCTTTTTTTCTCCAGTTCTCTTTAAAGATAGAACTGCAGCAAACAAGGAATTGCTCAAGATAGTAAGTATCTGAGGCCAGATTTGAACTCCAGAAGATAAGTTTTCCTCACTTTAGGCCCACTCTGCCATCTTTAGGCATCACTGTGCCAAAGTAGTTGGGTAGCTCAGTGGATTGAGAGCCAGGCCTAAAGATGGGAAGTCATAATACAAATCTGGCCTCAATCCCATCCTAGCTATATGACCCTAAGCAAGTCACTTAACCTCTGTTGCCTAGCCCTTACCACTCTACCTTGGAACCAATATATAGTATTGATTCTAAGGCAGAAGGTAATGTTTAAAAAAAAAATTGTTGCTGCCTCTATAATATTGTAAGTGGTCTTTTTAGTTTTTCATCTGTTATTTTCCAACTTACCTGGAAATATACTTTGGATTATCTTATTTAGTTGAGTTTGATATGTACTTTTTATGGACAATTTCATTTCTATTTTATGTTTAATATGTTTTGAATCTTTACCTTTTTTCAGATAGATAGATAAAGGAGCAAGAAATAGGGAGGAAAGTATCTTTGAGAGGCAAAGTGGAAAAATATGAAGACTCAGAAACAGAGCCTGGAGAGCAGGTTTTTAAAGAGAATATTATATCTAAATACTTAAGGAGAAAGGGGGTGGATGGTGAGGAACTAATGTATCTAAAAACCGGGTGATCAAGATAGGCTTTTTGTAGGAAATGGCCCTTAAGAAATTTGATGGATCTGAGAATGAGTGCATTCCAAGCATGGGGGCAGCCTGTGCAAAATCATAGAGTTAGAAGATGGAATGTTGGGAAGGTAGAATATCAAATGGACCATTTGGGCTCAACTGTAAAGTGCATGAGTAGGAATAATATGAAATAGCTTTGGAAAGTAGGCTGGAGCTACAGGCAAGAAAGAGCTACTGTAACTCCCTGACTTTTTAAGAATATATCTGTTTGGTAAATATATAGAAGATGTGTGCAAGAGGGAAAAAACTTGAAGCATGTAGTTTTTTTTTGGTTTTTGTTTGTTTGTTTGTTTGTTTGTTTGTTTGTTTTTGCAAAAACCCAGGGAAAGTGTGGTAACTACATGTTTAGAAAGAAGAGGACATATGCAAGAAATATTGTGGATGTAGAATTAACAAGATTTGGCAGCTAATTGACTTTGTATAGTGAATAAACACTAGAAGTGATATTCAATGATGGACCACATTGTGGCCATTTCACAATTAATTGCAAGTTGTAGAAGATATGAGATCTCACTATGCTTTATTGTTTGTTGAGCATTTGATTCAGTAAGGCTCGTTTTTAATAAATAGTGGCTTCCTGAGAGAATTTATTTTTTAATATATACTGAATTATTCCTGTATCTAAGTTTTGTTAGAAGCACCAGTCATTTTCTCAGTTTCTTGGCCTTTGAACACATTCGTTTGTTCTTAGGATCTCCAAGGAATGTTTGCCCTCATAAAATCTGATTAATAAATACAGCTGTTCCAGCTTTAAATGTGATTACTATCTCCAAGGGGGTAGGGAGGGGTGAGAGTTTGGATAGATTTTATTAACTATTTTCCAATCAGAGATGTCTTAAGATATCCAAGATAGAGGCTAAATAATGAACTCCCAAATTTTATTTATAGATATGAATGAAGGAACTTCCTCGTCTTTGATTATCAAGAGGATCAGAGACCACCAATCCATTGGTTAAATGCTAGACTAATCAATAAATTGACATTCTTACCCAGAAATCAGTCTCATATTTTTTAATTGTAACATTATCCACATTTCAAAATCATTCAAGATTCCTTAAAAGCCAGAATAACAAAAATAAACCTGTTCAATGATTCTGATCATAAAGACCAGGAGAGGCATAAAACAGGGAAGTGTATGGTCACTCAAGGTGCTTCCTTTGATGGAGAAATTCCAGCAGAGTCCAGGTTGTATAGGGATTTCTGTTTGTGGATGGCATTGTGCTTACGGTTGTAGGATCATAGAGTTAAGCTAGAAAGGACCTTAGATGTCATCTATTCTAACACCCTTATTTTATAGGTGAAGAACTGAGGCCTAGAGAAAGTGAAGCATCTTGCCTAGGGTAATACTTATAATAACAAGAGGCAAAGTTTGGACTCAGGTCTTCTAATTCCAAGTCTATCACTCTTCTCCCTGAACCATGCAGAATATGGCATCAGCTACTGAAAAGATCCATAGTCATTAATGCTTCTTGCCTTATCATCTAGATTCGATAATTCTAATTGGATCAATAATTATTTGGGCTCAGATTTAAAAAGAGGATAGAGAACATTTCCTTAGATAATTGAAACTTCTTTAATGATTCCTGAGCTTCCCTTAAAAGCAGAGGTCTGTCTTTTTAATGTCAACAGTCCACTTATGTTGCTTTATGGCAGTAAGACCTGAAATGAAATAATTTCTGAAAAATTAAAGATTCATATCCTAAATAGAATTGGAGAGGTGCATGATGGGTATGAGTAGGGTGAAATATATAATGTGGAGTTTGAAAGAAAAACTGAAGTAAAAAACTTCATCAAGGAGATGTATTATAGGAAGATAAGATGGGCTGAGCACAGACTTAAGTGGTATACAGAAGCACCCACTGGTATTCTCATGACACAAGGAGAAAGCAAAAGGCCTTTTAGCACTGTGGATAAAACACCTATAACACATTTGTTGTTGTAAGGCTCAAATGAGATAGTATTTGTAAAATACTAGTAATTTTGTAGTAGTTTGTAAAATGCTACATAAAAGCTTATTCTCTTCCCTTCCTGCCCTTTTCTACATTTCAAATAGCTGATGATATGTAGGAAATAGAATTACCATCCATTATTCTAGTATAAATCTTGTTATATTTGTCAACCACTAATTTGGTTTACTTTGTTTTTGTTTGATTATTCCTATGCCTGTCTCATACTTTTCTCTTTGTTATCTATTGAATCTTACAATTCTACTTCTTCAAGCTACTCTCATTTTCCTCTCCCTTAAACTTTGGCATTCCTGTCTCTCCTCATATTCCTTGAAATAAGATGCTTATGAAAAATGAAATTATATATTCCTTAATAATAAAGTTAAAACTAACAAAGTTATGTTAGAGTGTTTTGATCTATTACCCAAGTTCCCGATATCCCCCTTTTTTGCTACCATTGTCTTCTGCCAAGTTTGACCCTATAACTACCATAACACTACCCTCTAAAAATTACTTCTCAAATTTCTCATGACCCTTTGCTCAATTGGCCCCTGCCCTTACCATATTTTACCTTATGTTATACTTATTTTTGTAGAAATCATCTTCTCCCTCACCTTCACTTTCATGAAACTGTAATCTCTTTGAGCAAATGGATTGCTACTTTTTCTTCTTTAAGCTTATCACAATATTTTTACACATAGTAAGAGTTCAATAAATGCCAAGTTTTTTATATAAAAAAACTAAGACTGAGTTTATGTTACAAAGGTAGGTCTCAAATTCATACCTTATGATTCCAAGTCTCAACCTCTTTCTATCACAGTTCCTACTACACATGACTTAGTAACAATCACAGGCGTGAATCATTTCATTCTTTGTGACAAGGCTTAAAAATCTTCAGATATGGTAAAGTAAAGGGAAAGGAAAGGGAATTTTCTTCAGGGGACGCTCTACATGTCATAGAATAAGTTTATGCTTGTTTAATTTACGGAGACCAGCTTTTTTCTCAGGTATCACTCTAATGATGAGCTCTGATGAGGCCTTTACCCTTTGTCAATATTCTTTTGTTTGTCTACCATGTCAGTGACCCTGGAGTTGGGGTAAATCCTCAAATGTCATAGGGCCTAATGAATAGCATCAAGGCATGAATTGCCTGTACTCATTCCCTGGCAAGTGGTCATCTAGCCTTTGTTGAAAAACCTACCGTAACAGAATCCTAATAGTATTGTTTTTTTAAACCTTCACCCACCATTTTAGATTCAAAATTCATTAATTCCAAGGCAGAAGAGCAGTATAGGCTAGGCAGCTGGAGTTAAGTGACTTGCCCAGGGTCACACAGCTAGGAAGTGTCTGAGGCCAGATTTGAATCCAGAATCAGGCTTCTGTCTTGAAGCCTGGCTCTGTCCACTGAGGCACCTAATACAATTTCCAGACCAATCTATTCCTTTGTTGAAAATTTCTAATGGTTAGGATTTTGCTTCTTATTCTAAAATTCATCTGTGGTATCATTAATTTGGTCATCAGATCTGATTGCAAACCATCTGTGTCTGAATATCCTATACAACTCATCCATGTTCTTCCAAAAACTTGCCACAGAGTCCATCCAGTGTACAGGAGGCATTCCTGAATTATCTCACATTTTAAGGATACCAGTGGAGTACTCTCCTTTAGCCAGCTAGCCTCCTTTGCCCTTTTTTTTTCCCTGTTTTATAGTTCAGATTAACTTTCTTAATTCTTCCTGTTGTTCTGAGTATGTCATTGGTTATATGTTGCAACCTATGCTACCATGCATTTTTCCACTACATTTTGTGTAATAGTTATTTAAATAGCTCTTCAAGGACAATGGTATTTCACATGTCATTGCCACACAGCAATATCAGTAAAATGTTGACATTGGAAAGGTGAAATTCTGCTTTCATAGGAAGCTTAGGGCCCATAAAAGAGCTTTACATTTTCCCAAAACCAATCCAGCCCACACTCTTCCATTTTTCAACCCTGAGCCTAGCTCATCGTCCCTCTTCCATCTTCCCCAGACATACCTACTGTTAGACAAGCTATATAGGATTTATATCCAAATCCATATTAAAGTCTGAATAATAGACATTCTTCATTCATTTGGTCCTTGCTGTGTGAATAGACAAGCCAGATTCCTTTGGATGATTATATTTAGATATAGATAATATATCTTTGAGGAGGCTCTAAGATATTTTATTTTGATGCAATCAGCGCACAATTATCTGCAAACAGGAGCTGCTAGAGGACCTCTTTGTCCATAGGGAATACTGGTTCTCCATCATAGTGGTGAATAACTTTAACAAATACACTTCTCACCTGTCTGAGATGGATAGGATACCTTCGGGGGAAAGTCTATAAGGCAACATATTGTCAAAATTCTGCCCATTTGATCCATCTCACTTAAACTTAAGTCCCCTTCCATGTGACAGACTATCAAAAATTTGATGGTTTTTTACATGTTTACAGCATGATGATAACATAAACATAAATTATTTTACTCTTTGTATTTTTCTATAGGTCTTAAAGAAAGTGCTGAAGAGATGGTCAAAAACAAGTTGGAAGGAAAAGATAAACTAACTCCTTGGGAACAATTTTTAGAGAAGAAGAAAGAAAAAAAAAAGTTGAAAAAAAAGCAGAAGGTGGTGTATATATATTATAACTTGATTCCATGTTTAAAAATATTTCTTTAAATGCAAGAGATTTTGAACACTCAATGCTTTGCAAAATTATAAAGCACTTTATGATTTAAGCATAATGCCTAAATGCCTTTTTCACAAGTAAAAATATTGACAAAATAAAGCTAGCCAGTAGTACAGTATTCACTCTAGGTATACTGGTTTTTGGAGTCAACAGTCAAAGTAAACATTACTGTAAATGTGTAATTTACCAAATAAAAGCAGACTCCAACTTATAATAGTTCAACTTTTAGTGTTTTACTTACTGTATTCAACTAGTTATATCTCATCATAGTAGCAGCACTGGCAGAATGGCAGCAGCAGCATTCTGCATAAAATGTCTTTTCCTCTTCCTCAGTGCCCAGCTTCATTCTGACCCTACAACTCATCATCTCCTTAGCTTGCACAGTTGCTTGTCCAGAGAGTCCTCTATTATTGGCCCAAGCCACTAGTACAACCATAGAAGGATAGGGGTCAAAAATAACAAGGATGGAGTGGGGGGAGTGGAATGTTCTCTGACTTAAAATAATAAGCCTAACTTCACTAGTTTTTAGCATATTGGCACTATGGTCATTATAAAAGAATAATTTCAGGGATTATTTTAGCACTAGTCATGCCTTAAATAAGTACTTTTCCCCCAAAAGCAATTATTTTGAATTGTAATATTCATTTTTATTTAGAAATTCAAGTGTATATGGATGGGGAAAGAAGAAACCAATCTTGCTTCAAAATTTCATTTTATATGGAAACAAAACAGGGCTATATTCTAAGTCTTTGTAACTCATTGTTGTAAAACAGTATGCCCTATTTATGGCTTCAGTGTGAGTCAGATGAGATTAAACATGGCTCAAAAATCTCCCACCATCAACAAATTGGATTAGAGAGAGAAGGCATGATAAAACAGCAGTTTTTATTCTCCATCCAGACAGGGTGGCAGTTTGTCCTAGTGACAGTCTGCTGGCATGACAGGTGCCCTAAATGGCAAATGCATGGCAAGTTGCTTTAATAGCAAAATACAAGGCCTGGGTGTAAGGGCAGAATTATTATAGTAATCCTGATGCAAGATTCCTCCTCCCCTTCTCATCCACCCCCTTCTTGTTAGGAGTGAGGCTAAGGCATTACAGTCTTTGAGTGTGTGATTTAGGTTTCAGTTATGTGCCCCTCAACAAAATTTTCATCCCCTCACCATTCCCATAAGATAAGAAACTGAACTGTGTCATTTGTCCTTAAAAGTTAGAAGTGAAAATGTATTTTCTCAGACTGGCTTATCAAAATGTTCTTTGTGAATTTAACATATTATTGCCCACCTGACTTTAATTGAAACAACCCAGAGGCTTTCTCTAGGAAAGCCGCAGCATCTATTTCACTCTCCTCCCTCTCAGCTGGGGTGCCAACTGGGTGCCTCTACCCCAGGAATATTGGGATTACAAGCCGCATGTCATTACTGTTAGAATTACATGCTTCTGTCTCACACAAGTGGAAAGGTATTTAATTTTTATGCCTGTGGGATGTCCCTTTTTCATTTAGCTGCCATTCAGTCAAGTTTTTGAGGTTTTTTGATGCTGTGAAATAGTAATATGGTGATATATAAGTGACAAAAATAGCAACACAAATTAACTGATGGCAAATATAAATATGTTTTTATAACATTAGTTTTGGAAGTATAACTGTAGTAATTGAGAATATAGAAAACTCAAAAAAAGAGAAAGACTTTATACTTTGACACTCATCAATGCCCAACAACTGCTTACTACAGAGAAATTTATAATGAAAAAAAAGAAAAAAGGATAACAAAACAAATCTGGCTAGATGCTTTATTTGAAAACTATTAAGCCATCCTGAATATTTTCATAAATCTCTTCAAAGATGTTTTTTAAAAATCTACTACCTAAAGTTTTTTTCTGGATTCCTGGATGTTGATAACAATACTTATTCACTCTCTAATTTACTATAGGGTGAAAATATGGCAATCAGAAGTAAGAATTTCATACAGTAAATGATAGTTATCTTAGTACTTCTGTCTGTGTTTTGTTGTTTGGTTTCATTGATTCACAGTTTAGAAAATTGTACAGCATACTAGTATATCATTTGCTTGATTAAATATGGTGCTTTTCATCTTTTTCATTAAAAATTGATATTTGTCCCTAATCAATATGTGTTTCAGTGTGATTGCAGAGAGTGGCCATGACTAAGCCTAATATCAGCATATACCCCAAATGTTTTTTTTTTTAAAACAACAGCAAAGAGAAGAAAGGAAAGAAATTCTTACTAGGAAAAAGAGCAGCCAAAAAATTATTCAACAAAAAAAATTTTTAAAGCTCCAGCACAATGAATAAATATTATAGTTAAAGAAAAGTAATCATGGGAGGGAAAGAATGATAACAATAGTTTGATATTCTCCCCCCATCAAATCTAGATCTATAAGAATCTTCAAAGTGATTAATAAGATTATAGAAGTAAAGATGGAGTAAAATCAATAAAGAACAAAGATGAACTTCTGATTTAAACATATTTGGGGAACTGTAGCTATAAATGTTTAATAATATGGTGGTTTCCTTGAAGAGAACTATAGAGAAGACAGAAACTTCAGGGATGAGAAAATGAAAAAATTAAACAACACAAGTAGATGCAATTTAAATTCCTTATAAGTGAAATGCCTAAAAGACAGAGTTTAATACAGGAATCTAAAAATTATTGGTCTTCCAGAAAAATAGGAAGAAATAGCATCAGCAGAATATTTTTCAGGAAATCACTCAAGAAAATTTTCCTGACAAATTTTAAATCAGTAGAATATATTTAGAGATGAATTCCAAATCTAACTCTCCCAGAAACATATATATCATATTCAGCATCAATCAATACATTTTTAAGAGCATATCAGCCATGTGCCTGATACTGTGTTAAATGACAGAATCCACAATAAACATCCTGAAAGGAAACAGTCACATCTCAGCAAGTATCTATCTGAATCACACAGAATTTCTCATTTCTTACAATACATAAAAACCCATTCCAAGTCAGACTAGTATCAGCAGAAGCACAAACATAAGGATATAAAGAATGAAATAATGAAAAAATAATTGCTTACTCTTAATCATTTACATGCCATTCTATATACCTATGACTTTAAGAAGATAAGCTACTTAAGGGCAGGGACTGTTTTTCATTTATGTCCTTCTATCACCAGCATTTAGTACACAATGTGCATAAAAACATTTTATGGATTGTCTCATTACCACAGGAGAGTATAGCAAATTAAAATGGATTTATGATCTTCTAAATTTGCATGTTATCTCTAGCAATCATCCAGAGTGACTCTTGTTCATGTCCTCCCATGGCTGGTTTTCCTGGAAACTACATCTACCTTAAGTTAGCCAAAGATCTTATTCACTTTTCTGGCCTCCCCGTTATGCTTTTTTGAATACATATACTTTGACATATTTTAATCTAATTTTATTTTCACTTTTTAAAATCTGTCTAGTTAATGTTAAAACTCAAAGTCATTTTTATTTTAAATAAGAAAACAGTGGAAAATTTAGTTCCTTTGCTTTATGTTTATAGAAACAAGCAGGATCACTATTTTTCTATGCATTATGTCATCTCATGCACTGTGTTCATGTTCAGCTTCAATCTGTTACTGAAGAAGAGACCAGTGAAGATGAGCTTCCATCTGATGTTGACTTGAATGATCCTTATTTTGCTGAAGAAGTTGGAAAAATAGGTAAGTCAGTGTTTATATTTTTCCACTGAATTAAGAATTAGGTCAAAACAGGGAAAAAAATTTTGGTACAGTTTTCAGAAGAGTAATAGAGGGGGCAGCTAGGTGGCTTGGTGGATTGAGAGCCAGGCTCAGAGACAGGAGGTCATAGGTTCACATTTGACCTCAGATACTTCCTAGCTGTGTGACTCTGGGCACATTACTTAACCCCCATTGCCTAGCCCTTATCACTCTTCTGCCTTAGAACCAATACACAATATTGATTCTAAGATGGAAGGTAAGGGTTTAAAAAGAAAACAAAGAAGAGCATTAGATTTCTAGTAGCACCTTCATTATCTCAAAGAGATTTCTATCATTTCTGAGATATAAATTAACCTGATTGGGATATTATAGTTTGTTACTTTGCACACATATCAGAACTAGCATGGCAAGCCTGATGGAAAGAATTCCAAAAATGGAATCCAAAGTTGCGTCTCAAGTCTCTACTACAACACATTTTGCTTTGGGCAAGTCACTTAAAATTCACTGAGCTTCCATTTCCACACCTTAAAAAAGGGAATATTTGCCCTTTCTACTTCAAAGAGTTGTCAGGAAAATACTACACAAAACTTACAGTTAAATGTATACTATTATTATATACACTGTAGACTAATCAATATCTTTTCTAAGTAAGGCTACTATTCACAAGGTTAATTTAATTATTTACAAAGGAGCACTGTGGTCACAAGGAGTATGGAATTTGGTATCTGTGAATGTCAGTGACCTGAAGCCTTACTTTCCTTATTTGTAAAATAAAGTAATTGAATTAGATAACCTCTAAGGTCCCTTCCATACTAAATGTCTGATTCTATGATCCTAGACTAGAGTCAGGACCAAAAAAGATCTTGCAGTCTGAAACAGTGAACAGTGAAAGATTAAATTCAAACTCTTACAAAGTCCAATGTGAGTCAGCAGTTTAATGGGGAGGGTCTCTCAGTATCTGAATGATGGCTGGGCTTAGAATCCGAACCTAGCACAGCAGATGTGGCATTGGGAGGGGGGTGAGGGGGAGTGGCGCAGGAGGGGGTTGGTGTGGCTTGCTCTTGGCTTGCTCTTCACTCTATAGTCTTGCTGAACATGCTCCCCTATCACCACAGTGCCCTTGATGTTCTCTGCCTACCTTTTAGGTCTTTCTTTTCTTGAAAGTTGTTTCTCTCTGTCTCCTTATTGGTTCATTCACTCTTGTATTAGTTTTATGGCATTATTTTAATATTGGTTGGAGGGGATACTCATGGTGATATTGAGCTTCTCTGCTTTACTCCCCCATCTTGGCTTCGTCCACGGATATCAATATATATAGAAATGTTGGTGATTTATGTGGGGTTTTGTATCCTAAGCTTTGCTAAAGTTTTTAATTTTTTCCACTAGCTTTTTAGTTGATTTTCTAGGATTCTTTTAAGTATGCCATCATATCATTTTAAAATCTTGAATCTACAAAGAGTGATAGTTTAGTTTCCTCATTGCCTACTGTAATCCTTTCAATTTCTTTTTCTTCTCTAATTACTACTGCTAGAGTTTCTAGTACAATATTGTATAATAGAGGTGATATTGGGCATCCTTGTTTCACTCCTGATCTTATTGGGAAGGCCATTGCTCCAGCATGCTGAATAGAACTTCTCTGTTACCCCTCTCCACTGCGCCGCAGAACAATTTTCACATATCCCACCCTTTTGCCCAGTAGCCCAATGAGAGCATTTCTTCCCTTCATCCACTTTCTGGGGTAATGCAGGATACTCACAGGCAGCTTGAAGATACAATTTGGGCTCGCAATCTCTAAAAGGTTCATCAACACTGTTATATAGTGTTGGGTTTTTTTAGGTATCCTTCTATTTCTATTTCATTCTTAAATTTGATCTTAAATAATTAAGCAAAATAACTCCTAATAATTGCTTTAATTTCATCTTCATTGGTGGTATATTCACCCTTTTCATCTTTAATGCTAATGATTTGGTTTTCTCTTTTTTTTTTTTTTAAAGTAACCAGTGGTTTATAAATTTTGTTAATTTTTAAATAAAACCAACTCCTAGATTTACTTATTAAGACAATGGTTTTCTTACAATCTAATTTATTGATCTTACCTTTAATTTTTAGGAGTTCTCATTTAGTGTTTGATTGAGGATTTTTAATTTGATCTTTTTCTAATTTTTTAAAATTGCATTCTTAATACTTTGATCTTTTCTTTCTCTATTTTACTAATATAAGCATTTAGAGATAGAAATTTTCTTCTAATTACTACTTTTATTGCAACCCATAGGTTTTTGGTATATTGTCTCATTATTATCGTTCTCTTCAGTGAAATTATTTATTATTTCAATAATTTGTTTTTTAACCCACTCAATTCTTCAAGATTAAGTTAGTCTCCAATTATTTTTTATTTTTTGTTTCCATGATCCCTTACTATAGACAATTTTTATTGTTATAGTGGGAAAGGGTTGTATTTTATATTTCTGCTTTTTAAAGTGTAATTATGATATTTAATTATAATATTTTCACAACCTAATATATGGTCATATTTTTAAGGTGCCACATACTACTGAGAAAGTATACTCTTTTCTGTTCCTAATCCATTCTCTCTGAATAGCTTTCATATTTAACTTATGTGAGATCATATTCATCTACTTGAATTCTTATTTTTTTTGTTAGATTTATCTGATTCTGAGATAGGGAGATGTAAGTACCCCACTCTTATTGTTTTGTTACCTATTTCCATCTGTAACTCATTCAATTTTTCCTGTAAAAATTTAGATGTTATAACATTTGGTGCATATACATTTAAAATTGTTAATGGTTTGTTGTATATGGTATCTTTTACTATAATTTAGTTTCCCTGTTTTATATCTTGATTATATCTATTTTAACTTTAAGTTTGTCAGAGGTCATAATTGCTACTCCTGCTTTCTTTGTATCAGTTTAAAAAATAGTATATTCTGCTCCACTTTTTATTTTTACTCAAAAAGTGTCTCACATTTTTAAGTATGTTTCTTCTAAATAGCATATCGTCAGATTTTGATCCATATCTTCCACAATATGGTTTTTTGATCCCTCCTGCTCTCTGTTTTCATCTTATGAGTGAATTCATCCCATTTCCATTCAATGGCATAATTACTAGTTGTCAATTTCTCTCCATTCTGTTTTTCCTCACAGTTTGTCCTCTTTCTTTTTGCTGTATCCCTCCTCAGATTTCCAATTTCTTATCTTCAATTCTCATACCTTTTTAGAACTCTTCCCTTATCATCTCCCTTAGTCTTCCTTGTTTCAAATTGGCCCACTTTTCTAAGCATCTCTCTTGTTTTCTCCCTTATTATTACTTCCTATTCTATCTGTCTTTCCTAAAGCCTCTACCTTCTTCCCCATGTTGCCCTTCTTTTTCTTTTATCTGGGTTCTAAAAAATCCTCCCTTAGCTTAATCCTAAGAGTACCTCCCTTTTCACCTCACCTTACCCCTCTATTTCCTGATATGTAGTCTCTTCTCTATATACTTCCCTCTTCTTATTCCTTTGACCTCCTTTCTCCTAATCTACTTTTTTTTTCTTAGTTCCTCAGTCCCTTAAAGGGCTTTTTCTTTGTTTTCCTAGTCCAGTTTCTCCTTTATCTCAGTCCCCTTCCCTTCCTCTATACTTTATGAAGATATTTACCTTTCTAATTATACATATTGTCCTCTCTTTTTCTCATATCTGATGAGACCATGGTTCTAGTACTACCACTCCTTTACCTCCTCTCTTTTCCTTAACAGTTCCTCTACTCATTCCTTCATCATATGAGCTAGCTATTCCACACTACTTCCTCCTGATATATTCCACCACCATGTTGACTCATTCCATTGCATTCACCTTGAACTCAAGTTTCATATCCCTTCAAAATATCTAGGTAATGATGCCATTCCCAGGAGTCCTAGATAGCATTTTCCCACACAAGAATCAAACACTTTGACCTCTTGCATCACTTACTATTAGCCTTTCATCTTACTTTTATATGTTTCTTATTGATCAGATTTTCTACTTAGTTCTGGGTTTTTCCCCAGGAATAGTTAAAATTTTTTAAATGTCCATTTTTTTACCTTTTATGTTCAAAGATGGCTTAGTAGTAGCAAAAGCTACAATCACTCTGATAATCCTTCCAAACCAAACTTTTAAAAGCCCCTCAGAATGACAGGAGTCAAAAACTCCTAGCAGCAATATGGAGTGAATGGCTTCTCCCATTGGGCATGACTTGAGAGGTAGAGAGAGAATCTATTTTTCACAGGATAAGGAGGAACCAGAAGCAAAACTACACCCAGAGGAATGCTGGCAGACCACCACCATGACCACCCCACCTCACCTATTGGATCAGGTTCCTAGCTTGGGCATAGGCCAAATTTGAGATCCTGAGACACTGCCTACACCAACAACAGAGTACCCCAGACCCATCCCTTGAAGTCCCAAACACTGGAACCAACCCACAGTGAGGTCCAGAAGTCCATAGCCAGCACTGCTGTAGTGAAGACTGTAGTGAAGACCTACCCCAAAGGCAAAACAGCTCCAAGAGCTGAGACCTGAAACCAGCAGCAGAGGAGACAGAATCAGCAGTTTTCAAAACTCCCAGTCCATAGGCAAAAAAAGGCTGGGAAAATGAGCAAACAGCAAAAGAAGCACTTAGCCCTCAAAGATTTCTGTAGGAATAAAGAGCAAAGCAAGAACCAACAGGATGGTGAGATCAAAGCAACCATATACAAAACTTAAAAGAAAAACAGAAATTGGTCTCAAGCTCTTGAAGAATTTAAAAAGGAATTAAAAAATCGAATAAGACAGGCCAAAGAAAAATGGGGTGGGGGAAATGAAAGGAATGCAAAAAGAAAATAACAGCTTGAAAAGCAAAATTAGTCATCTGGAAAAAGTAGCACACAAATCCAATGAAGAAAAAAATTCCATGAAAAGTAGAATAGATCCAGTGGAAAAGGAGGATCAAAACATCATGGAAGAAATTCATTCTTTAGAAATTAGAATTGTGCAAATAGAAGCTAACGACTTAATGAGACATCGAGAAACAATAAAACAAAATCAAAAGAAGAAAAAATAGAAGAAAATATAATTATGCTCAGTTTTGCTGAGTCTTGTTTTATTCTGAATGTAGCTCCACAATATTTAAGTTATTTTTTTCTTGTTGCCTATAGTATTTTTCTTTAACCTGATAGTTACAAAATTTAACAATGATGTTCCTGTTCATTTTCATATCTGGATCTCTTTAAGGAGGATGGTGATCAGTGGATTCTTTCAATTTCTTATTTTACCATCTGATGCTAGAATTTCTGGGCAATTTTTCTTGATAATTATAACTTTCACTACAGTTACAGAGCCCAACTGCAATAGTTTTTTTGTGTTGTTGTTTTTTTTTGTTTTTTTTTTTTTTGTTTTTTAAACTAAAAAAAGGCAGGGAAATGAGCAAATAAACAAAAGAAACAACATATAAAGTTATTTTGGTGGCAGTAAAGATCAAAACACAAACAAACTCAGAGGAAGACACTCAAGTCAGTCCTGCTGTATCCAAAGCCTTTAAGAAAAATGTGAATTGCTTTCAAGCCCAAAAATAATTAGCATAACAGCTTAAGAAGGATTTTTTTTTAATAAGAGATAGAAGAAAATTGGGAAAAGAAATGATAGTGATACAGGAAAGTCATGAAAAAAAGTTAACAGGTTAGTAAAGGAAACAAAAAAAATACTGAAGAAACTGATATCTTAAAAGCTTAGGTCAATTGATATAAAAGATGCACAAAAATTCGAATAGAAGAACTTAAAAGGCAGAATTAGAATTGGCCCTTTGGAAAAAGAAGTACAAAAATTCACTGAAGAAAAGAACTCTTTACAAAATAGAATTGGTCAAATGATAAAGAAGGTACAAATCCTTACTCAAGAAAATCATGCCTTACAAATTAGAATTAGGTAAGTGGAAGCTAAAGACTTCCTGAGACATCAAAAAAAAGTCACAAGAATGAAAAAATAGAAGAAAATGTGAAATATCTCAACTAAAAATGAATCCAGGAGATATATTGGATTATTGGACTACCTTAAAGCCATAATCAAAATTAGAGCTTAGACATCGTCTTTCAAGAAATTGTTACGGAAAACTGCTCTACTATTTTAGAATAAGAGGGTAAAAGAAATTGAAAGAATTCACTGATCATCTCCTGAAAGAGATTCACAAAGAATAATAACTTCTAAGAATATTATATCTAAATTCCAGAACTCACAGGTCAAGGAGAAAATATTGCAAGCAGCCAAAAATAAACAATTCAAATATTGTGAAGGATATTGATTCAAATGTTGTGTCAGGATAACAAAAGATTTAGCAGCTTCTACATTAAAGGATTGGAGGGCATAGAATCTGATATTATAGAAGGGAAAGGAGCTAGAACTTCAACCAAAAAACTTTTACCCAACAAAACTGAGCATGGTCCTTCAGGGGAAGTAATGGGTATTCCGTGAAATAGAGGACTTTCAAACATTCCTGATCAACAGACCAGAGCTGAATGGAAAATTTGACTCTCAAATACAGGAATCAAGAGAAACATAAAGAGGTAAATGGGAAAGAGGTAAGATGTTCAATAAGATTAAACTGTGTACATCCCTGAATGGGGAGATGATTCTTGTAACTCCTAAGAACTTCATAATTATTAGGACAATTAGAAGTAATACACATACACAGAGGGCAAAGGTAAGTTGAATATGATAAGATGACATAAAAATAAAATTAAGGCATGAGAAAGGGGAATGGATTGGGAGGAGGAGGAAGGGAAAAGTAGAATGAGAAAAATTATTGCACATAAAAGAGGCATGAAAGAGTTTTTACAGTGTAGAGGAAGATGGGGGAGTGTTGGGATCTGCTTGACAAATTACTCCTGGGTCAACAAACCAGTATGAGAAAAATTATTCTGAGATTACAAGAGGGCCAAGCTACCAGACAGACTGATAGGCAGGCAAAAAATCCTCTTGCTGGGCAGTGACAAAGTTTAATGATTTGGGGTACACACTTTATAGGGAAAATGACATAGGCTAAGGCAGTAATGGGCAAACTCTTCTCCGCAGGCCAGATTCAGGCCATAGTTTTCCCATCACTGCCTTAAGCAATTCCCTAATCACTGAATCTGGATATGGGGGCTAGCGATTAGGGAATTGCTTATGGCAGTGATGGGCAAACTCCAGCCTGCCAGGCCCATGGGGAATAGTTTGCCCATCACTGGGCTAAAGGATTAGGTAAGCCTTTTGCAGGGACAGTGGTTAATAATGATTTACAAGATGGAGACAATGAATTTGGATTACCTCAGTGGTTCTGAAAAGAGTTTTCTATAGGTGATGATTCAATGTGTCAGTATGTAACCATCTAACAAAGTTTCTCATAGAATTCTTACACCAGTGATTTCTTGAAAGAACATCTAGTATTGGGGAAAGAATTAAGTTCTCATGCTGAGGTGGAAATGGGGAGCTACATGTTTGACTACTTCTAGGTTATGCCTGTGATTTTACTGGGGGTTACAGGGGAGCTGGAGAGGGGAACTCATGAACCTTACTCCCATCACTATTGACTCAATGAGGAAAGAAAACACACCATCAATTAGGTGTAGAAATCTATCTTGGGGGCAACTGGGTAGATCAGTGGATTGAGAGCCAGGCCTAGAGACAGGAGGTCCTAGGTTCAAATTGGGCCTTAGGCACATTCTAGCTGTATGACCTTGGACAAGTCAAAAGGTATGGGTTTAAAAAAAAGAAAGAAATCTATCTTACCCTAAAGGAAAGTAGAAGGGTAAGGGAATATGAGAAGAGAGTGAGACTGATAGAAAAGAGGGCAAACTGGGGGGAGGTAGTGGTCAGAAACTAAGCAGGAATAAAAGTATGAACAGTGACACAGTAATAATAATGATGCAAAAAAAATTTTACAAGTTTATAATGAAGGCATTGAGAAATGAGTTGAAAGTATGAGAATACAAGTCATTCCCCTGTTGATAAATGATCAAAGGTTATGAACAGGCAGTCCTCAGACAACGTATTTAAAGCTCTATATAGCCATGCCCAAAAAAAAGCTTTAAATTAGTAGGAATTAGAGAAATGCAAATTAAAACAATTCTGAGGTACCACTCCACACCTATTAGATTGGCTATTACAACATAAAAAGAAAATGACAAAACTTGGGGAGATATGGGAAAAATTGAGACACTAATGCACTGTTCAGGGAGTTGTGAACTGATTGAGTCATTCAGTATAGCAATTTGGTCCTATGCCCAAAGGGGATACAGTTGTTGAAAAGGTAAATTGAGACTTGACCTAACAGTATGCCTTCCCTTTGAGACAGAGATCAAAAGGATGTCTCTCTCTCACTCCCTTATTTTGAGGACAATTAATTGATGAATCAAGAAGCCCTGCAAGGATATAACTGGTGACCAGGAATGTTTTGTGTGACTTGGTCTGGCAGGGCAGCTTCTACAAACCTCAGGGAGCAAGTGCCCTTTCAGGTTTCCTGAGCTGGGTCAGCTTAGCTTGTGTGATAAGGGATAACACAGCAACTGTGCCAGAGAGAAACAAAACACCTCTGGAAAGAGGAATGTCAGTTAGCTAGAAATTTTATGTTAACATAGCTTCCTTTAGTGTTTACCCCCTGGGGCAGTATGCAAGAGAGAAAGAGAATGTCAGTTGATTGGGACTTGACTTTGCCCTATCTAAGTAGACTCTTCCACTCTAAGATATCCCCTAAGTCAATATCCCTTTATGGCCAATTTGATCTGACTGCTATAACTTCTTTATAAATTGGTTTATTGAAGTGAATGATGACTAGATTGGATCAGGAAAATGGGCACAGGAATCCCTAGCCACCACCCCAATGGCTTACTTGCCCTCTGCCACAGCAGAGGCAAAGGTAATAATCCTCTCTAATCTAGATGGTTCAATATCTAAACTAATCCCTAGGCTAAGAAATCAATCAAGTCACTAGGATATTAGCAGATTTGAATTAGAGGTCCCTGCTGGCTCAGTTCAGTCTCCCCTCAGGGCAGAACCTCTCAGGTAGAATGTGTTTTGATTGAGTCTATACAGGTAGATCTCTAAGGATTGAGGAATCAGATAGGGGACTCACTAGTTCTTTCACAGGAATAACTTTTAGTTTAGGATTTGCTGGTGGTGTCTAGGAGCAAGTTCCTGATCTTTCTTTCCCCCACAGAGTTCCAGCCCCAAGACCCATAGGCTCCAACTGTCCCTTCACAGATTGGATTGGTTCTCCCACAATTCTCACCAACATTCCATCTCCTCTTCATGCTTTTCCTGCATCTGTGCATTGCTTGAAATCTTTCTGCAAATCCCTTTCCTCGAGTACATATCCTTTTTTTCTTTAGTTTTTTTATTTAATTAATTTGGGGTGTTTCCCCATGGTTACATGAATCATGTTCTTTCCCTTCCATCCTCTAAGCCCCCTCCTGTAGCCAATGAGCAATTCCACTGGGTTTTACATGTGTCATTGATCAAGACCTATTTCTATATTATTATATTTGCACTACAGTGATTAGTTAGAGTCTACATCCCCAATCATATCCCCATTGAACCATGTGATCAAGCAGTTGTTTTTCTTCTGTGTTTCTACTCCCACAGTTCTTTCTCTGGTTGTGGATAGTGTTCTTTCTCATAAGTCTCTTAGAATTGTCCTGGATCATTGCATTGCTGCTAGTAGAAAAGTCCATTATATTCGATTGTGCCACAATATATCCATTTCTGTGTGCAATATTTTCCTGGTTCTGCTCCTTTCACTCTGCATCAATTCCTGAAGGTTGTTCCAATTCACATAGAATTCCTCCAGTTTATATTCCTTTTAGCACAATAGTATTCCATCACCAGCAGATACAATTTTTTGCCACCACAAAGAGCACGGCTATAAATATTTTGCCTTCCAAATTGCCTTCCAAAATGGTTGGATCAATTCACAACTCCACCAGCAGTGCATTAATGTCCCTATTTTGTCACATCCCCTCCCAACATTTAATACTTTCCTTTGCTGTCATATTGGCCAATCTGTTAGGTGTGAGGTGGTACCTCAGACTTGTTTTGATTTGCATTTCTCTGATTATAAAAGATTTAGAACATTTTTTCATGTGCTTATTGATAGTTTTGATTTATCTGAAAATTGTCTATTCATGTCCCTTGCCCATTTATCTATTGGAAAATAGCTTGATTTAACTCCTTATAAATTTGAGTAATTAGACCTTTGTCAGAGGTTTTTGTTATAAGGATTTTTTTCCCAATTTGTTGCTTCCCTTCTAATTGTGGTTGTATTGGTTTTGTTTGTACAAAAACTTTTTTAATTTAAATGTAATCAGAATTATTCATTTTACATTTTGTAATATTCTTATCTCTTGCTTGGTCTTAAAATCTTTCCTTTCCCATAGATCTGATAGGTAAACTATTCTAATTTGTTTATCATTTCCTTCTTTATAATTAAGTCATTCATCCATTCTGAATCTATTTTGGTGTATGGTGTAAGGTGCTGATCTAAACCTAATCTCTCCCATACTGTTTCCAATTTTCCCAGCAGTTTTTGTTCCAGAAGCTGGGATCTTTGGGTTTATCCTACACTATCTTGCTGAGGTCATTTACCCCAAGTCTATTCCACTGATCCTCCCTTTTGTCCTTAGCCAATACCATATTGTTTTGATGACCACTGCTTTATAGTACAGTTTAAAATCTGGTACTACTAGGCCCCCATCCTTCACATTTTTTTCATTATTTTCCTTGATATTCTTGATCTTTTGTTCTTCAAAATGAATTTTAATATAATTTTTTCTAATTCAGTAAAAAAGTTTCTTGGTAGTTTGATAGGTATGACACTGAATAAGGAAATTAATTTGGGTAGGATTGTCATTTTTGTTGTTAGCTCATCCTACCCATGAACAATTAATGTTTTTCCAGTTGTTTAGATCTAATTTTAATTGTGTGGAAAGTGTTTTATAGTTGTATTCATATAGTTCCTGTGTTTGTATTAGCAAAGAGATTCGTAAACATTTTATATTATCTAGGGTGATTTTAAATGGAATTCCTCTTTCTAACTCTTACTGCTGAGATGTATTGGAAATATATTATAAATGCTGATGATTTGTGTGCATTTATTTTGTATTCTGCAACTTTGCTAAAGTTGTTGATTTTTTCCACTACCTTTTTAGTAGATTCTTTAGGATTCTTTAAGTAGACCATCATATCATCTGCAAAGAGTGGTAGTTTAGTCTCCTCATTGCCTGTTTTAATACCTTCAATTTCTTTTTCCTCTCTGATTGCTACTGCTAGTGTTTTTAGTACAATGTTAAATAGAGGTGATAATGGGCATCCTTATTTCACTCCTGATCTTAGTGGGAAGGCTTCTAATTTATCACCATTGTACATTATACTTCCTGGTGTTTTGGCCTTTCTATTCCTATATTTTCTAGTGTTTTGAATAGGAGTGGGTATAGTATTTTGTCAAAGGCTTTTTCTGCATCTTGAGGCAATCATGGGATTTCTATTGGTTTGGTTGTTGATATGGTCGATTATGTGGATAACTTTCCTAATATTAAACTATTCTTGCATTCCTGGTATAAATCCCACCTGATCATAATGAATAATCCTCATGATCACTTGGAGTCTTTTTACTAGTATTCTACTTAAGATTTTTGCATCTGTGTTCATTAAGGAGATTGGTCTATAGTTTTCTTTCTCTGCTTTTGATCTGCCTGGCTTTGGAATCAATACCATATTTGTTTCATAAAAGGAATTTGTGGAACTCCTTCTTTGCTTATTTTGTCAAATAGTTTGTATAGTATTGGGGTTAGTTGTTCCATCTGGCCCTGTGGATTTTTTCTTAGGGATTTTTTCTTAGCCATTCTTTGATGGCTTATTCAGTTTCTTTTTCTGATATAGTATTATTTAAGTATTCTATTTCTTCTTCTGTTAATCTAGGCAATTTATATTTTTGTAAATAATTATCTGTATCACCTAGATAACCATTATTTATTTCATATAATTGGGCAAAATAGTTCTTAATAATTACCTTAAATTTTCTCTTCGAGGTAAGGTCACCCTTTTCATCTTTGATACTGTTAATTTGGTTTTCTTCTTTCCCTTTTTTTATTAGATTAACTAGTACTTTATTTTGTTTGTTTTTTCAAAATACTGGCTTCTATTCTTATTTATTAATTCAATAGTTCTTTCACTTTGAATTTTATTTCTTTAAGTTTTAGGATTTCTAACTGAGTTTTTATCTGGGGATTTTTAATTTGTTCTCTTTCTAGTTTTTTAATTTACATGCCCAATTCATTGACCTCTTCCCTCCCTGATTTGTTAATATATGCAACTCAGGGATATAAATTTCCCCCTGAGTACTGCTTTGGCTACATCCCATTTGATTTTGATATGATGTTTCCTCATTGTCATTCTCTTCAATGAAATTATTGTTTGTTTCTATGATTTGTTATTTAGCCAACCAGTTTTGGAGAATCATATTATTTAATTTCCAATTAATTTTTTATTTGCCTCTCCATACACCCTTACTAATTATTTTTATTGTATTATGATCTGAAAAGGTTGCATTTATTATTTCTGTTTTTTGCATTTGTTTGCCATGTTTTTATAGTACATGGTCAATCTTTGTGAATATACCATGTGCTGCTGAAAAGAAGGTGTATTCCTTTTTGTCACTATTTTTCTCCATGTATCTATTAACTCTAATTTTTCTAAGATTTCATTCACATCTCTTACCTCTTTCTCATTTATTTTTTGGTTTGATTTATCTAGAGCTGATATAGGAAGTTTCAGGTCTCCCACTAGTATAGTTTTACTTTTGAAATATTGGTGGGTTTTAGGGGATGTGTTAGATGTTTTATTAGGGCTAGTAACAGAAGATAAAACTGTTTTGGGAAGGGCACCCAACCCAAGTGAGGCAGAGCCAGACACTGAGGTGACACACACAGACTACTAAGTTATGAAATAATAGTTGTTTTAATAAACTAGGGACAGGTTAGAAGGGATTGGGATAAACTAAATCTAATGTTAACTACCTACACCTCCTCCTAGATCTAAACATCTCTTCACAGAGATGTGTCTTCTGGGTGGTTTTCCTATCCTCTCTATATAACCCAAATTTCTGTACTCAGCTAAGCTAACACTAACAGCCCACACACATACCCCGCCTTTGATGGTTTTAAGGAAAGGATCTGTGTAAGTCTGACAGGGCCCAAAGATGGACCAAGGATCTAGGCCAGGCTCACGAACAGCTGTCAGTTGTCACAGGATCAACACAGGAACTCAGCAGATGTCAAATAGTCACCAGGGAAACAGAATAATCCAAGCAATGGGTAGGATGGGAAGATAAGGCAAGAAGAAAGCCACAGAGAAATAGCTAATCTCCTTAGGTCAAACCCAGAGAGAGAAAAGCCACAGCCCTAGGCCTAACTGTCTCTCTCCAACAGCCCTGCTTTCCAGGATTCCAGAATCCTGCCCTCTGCTATCCATCAATAAACTTACACATCTTAACTTTTCCTATAATACTTTTTTCTTCCTCAAGACCCAGTAGTTTCTCCTTTGAAAATTTGGATGCTATACCATTTGGTGCATACATGCTGAATACTGCTGTTTCATCACTGTCTATACTACCTTTTATCAGGATGTAATTACCTTCCCTATCTCTTCAGATCTACTCTACTGTATATATCTTTTATATATATTTTTGGCATATTATCTTTTCCATTAGAATATCAGCTCTTTAAGGGCACAGACTATATTTTTTATTTTATTTGTATCCCCAGAACTTAGTGAAGTGCTTGATACATAGTTAGCCCTTATTGATGCTTGTTGACTAATTACCCAGCAGAAATTTGTAGTGGAACAAATGAGTAAAAAAACATTTATTAAAGACTTATTGTGTGCCAAGCACTCTGTTAAGTCCTGGAAAAACAAATATAAAGTTAGACAATCCCTTTTCTCTAGGAGCTCACATTTCAGTTAAATAAAATAACACATGAAAGAGTTCAGCTGCAGGGCAGATGGTCAACTTAGTTTTTATCTTGGCTATTTGATGTACTCCAACATCCTTCAGAGCACATCTGGAGTGCTATCATTGAATTCTAGGCACCATATTTTAGAGGAGGACATTGATAAACTAGGGAATATCCTCAGAAAAAGACAAAAAAAAAATTTGGTGAAAGAACTTGAATCTGTATTGTATAAGAATCACTTGGAGAAAATGGGGATGTTTATTCTTGAAAAGAGAAGACTTACAAGAATCATAAAAGCTGTCTTCTAGTATTAAATGACTTTTATATGGAAGGATTAAACTTGTCCTTGGTCTAGATCATAGAATTTGAAGAGCACTAGGTTGTAGGGGAGCAAATATAGATTAAATATCAGGAAGAACTTTCTAATAATTAGATTTATCCAAAAGTGAAATTAACTATCTCAGGAGGTATAACAAGCCCCCTTGTCAGTCTTTTAGCAGACTGATAACTGCTTGTCAAGTGTGTTTGTGTAAGGTTATTCTTTCAGGGATGGATTGAACTTGGAGGCCACTGTGGTTCTTCAGTCTATAAAATTTTCAGTTCTGAGATGTGTCATTTACATAGTCTGACAGATATCTAAAGAATTAGAAATGGTTTAGAATGGGCTTTAAAAACTATAGTTATTAAAATGAACTGTATTTGTAGAGATGGCTCAGTCTTGTATAATAATCCCCAATAGTTTTCCCCTTTGTCTAGAATAGTGGAAAGCAGAAGGAGACATGAATATCCATTTTATGCCTACTACTTTGTTACCATAAATGACTGAAAAAGTCATTCATCCTCTCTGGCTGGCTCTCTTTGTTAACCTTTTTTTTTTTTTTTTTTTTTTTTTAAATTTTAAACCCTTAACTTCTGTGTATTGACTCATAGGTGGATAGGTGGAAGAGTGGTAAGGGTAGGCAATGGGGGTCAAGTGACTTGCCCAGGGTCACACAGCTGGGAAGTATCTGAGGCTGGATTTGAACCTAGGACCTCCCGTCTCTAGGCCTGGCTCTCAATCCACTGAGCTACCCAGCTGCCCCCTTTGTTAACCTTTTATATAAAATGAAGGAGTAGGATTTGATGATTCCTGAGATCCCTGACAACATTAGGTGGGTAACAAACATTTATTAAGTGCTTAGTATATGTGAGGGAATCTGCTACATACTGGGGAATACAAAAAGAAGAAAGGCAGTCCTTGCCCTTAAGGTGCTCACTTCCTAATGGAGGAAGACAACATATTAAGATAATTGGAGAGACTGGTGGGATAACAGATTCCTAGGTAAGATATGGTGACAGAATCCTTAAAGTCAGAAGTGATAGGGGAATGAAGCTTTGCTCTCTGTGCCCATTCCCCAGAATAAAGGCCCCAAAAGGAACTCACAGGTGGAATATAGTGTCTGTCATGACAGAAGGACACTGTAAGGTGAAAGGGCAGCTTAATCATGTGATAACATCTTTAAGGTCCACAGGACATAAAGTATAGTAATTATAACAATAACTGATCTTTATATAATGCTTTCAAGTTTGCAAAGTATTATCTTGGTTGAGCCTGAAAATTTTGTGAGGTATGGATCTCATTAGCCCCTCATTACGTTCAAATAAAGAAACTGAGACTACAAGTTTGTGACATGCTAGTGATAAAACAGCTGTCAAGTATTGAAAGTGATAATCATGTCCTCCTATCTCCCAAGTCTAGCACATGGTTCAGTCACACTCTTTCTTCTGAATCCATGAATTTATAAACTGCTAACCTCTGTTTATATGCCACTTAATCGTCTTCAATTCTTACACTCTGCTGAAATACATGCTTTAGTTAATTGAAATGAACAGAAAAACACTTAAATCATTTTGGAGAACTACATAAATCTCATCTTTTGTACATTTCCTTTACATTTGTCCCTACTTCTCTTGTCCTCCCCTAAATTTGCATACTTATCACAGACATTCTCAAAAAGCCATGATGCTGGGACGGAGCAAACTGGCAATGGAAAGAGACTCATTTTATGAATTTTCTCTACTTTTTGACCCTGGTAACTGGTGGGCCAGAGTGATTCTTAACTAGGAAATCTAAATTACTTTAAATTATTTCCTGGTGGTTATATCTTTAAGTACTGACTTCATACTGATCAAAACAAGGTTAAGATGTATTAAGAAAAGCAGTATAATATGTGAGATTCTTGTGAACTGGAAAGGAAAATGGAAACTTAGCATACTCTGCTTTTTATCATACCTGAACAGTTATTTCCAAAAGTTGATGGATTTGAGCCAATTTCAGGAAACCAAGTTTGCATTGGAGATATATAAAAGATTGTAGTTTCCTTGTTCTAATTGCAAAGATTTTCTTTGTTGGCATCCTGGTTAGGTTGTAAAGTTTAGGATAAAGTTAGTGGGATAAATTTAGTGATCTTGTACCATTTTATATATCAGGATTCTTAGAACCAGTGTCTTTAAATTGTAAACAAGATTTTTAGAGTTGAATTGGCAAAAGTTTCCTGGGAAAATGAATATAAAATTATCATAGCTTTTAAAATACCTTATTATTATTATTGTTGTTGTTGTTGAAAATGAATATAAAATTATCATAGCTTTTAAAATGCCTTATTATTGTTGTTGTTGTTGTTGCTGCTGCTGCTGCTGCTGTTGTTGTTGTTGTTGTTGTTGTTCTGAAATGCTTCCTAAAAATAGATCTTTATTCTTGGGCTTGCTATTTTTTTCTAAGAGGGAATTTTCTGAACATATTTCCTACCTTGTCAAGATCCACTTTATGCTACATTTAAATATCTTTACATAAAGTAGTATTAAGGCCTTTTCTCTCAAAAATATATAGTCCCAGAATTCTAAAATCTCCTCTGCCTCTTTTTTCCCTAACTCCCAATTTTTCCTCTTAGTTTTCAAATCAATGAAATAGCAGATAAATTTATATCTCCTTTCATACAAATTTTTTTAAAACCCTTACCTTCCATCTTAGAATCAGCTCGGTATTGGTTCCAAGGCAGAAGAGTGGTTAGGGCTAGGCAAAAATGGGGGTCACAAGTGTCTGCAGCCCTGTTTGAACCTAGGACCTCCTGTCTCTCAATCCACTGAGCTACCCAGCTGCCCCCAATACTTTATTTTCCAATGCTTACCTGAAAAGTCTGCAATATGGAGCATGATAAAGATTGCTGATATTCACATAGATTTAGTTGAGGATGACCCTCAATAATCTTGTATGTCTACAGAATCCCCAGGAAAATATATATATATATAAATTTTTATTTACAAATATCTATAAGCTATAAGGAAGAATAAATGGAAAATGAGAACATTGTTTTTGAGTTATTGAACCAGGTCAGTTATGCTTAGAGAAGAACTTAACAAAAATTTGTTGTACACCCACTGCATTTAGGGTACCCCAGTAGGCATAGTTATGAAGAGTTGGAATTTGCATCTATTTCACCATTTTGTAGCACAGAATTATATTTATGATGTTGAAATAAAATGGCCCAGGTGGGCTATATTGGTACATTAATTTGTAGTGTTCGTTGTAAATTGTTTATTGCAAAGATACATTTTACTTTTTTTAGTACTTCTAGAATAAGGGATGTTGGGCCAATTCTCAGTTACTAAAACCAGTAGTACAACTTGTGGATTATTTTGGCATTTTCCTCTATTCTTTCTCCCTTTTGCTCTTTTCTCTTTGGCCACTTCATTACTTAAAACCTTCCAGGTTCAGAAGTTGAAGAAAGTCAAATTTATGTAGGGCAGTTAGTTAATTGATAACAGTTCTCTTGAAAGTATTGGAAAGTTAGGTGAACTAAATCACTATAAGAGTATCTATTTCAAGTCCTTCCATTATGTGGGACAAAGAATCATATACCATTTGGATATACTGCACCATTGCCCAAAGCCATTTCTTAAAGTCATGAAGATAGACCTGTAACCTCCAAAGGATTGGAAAATTAAAGTCATTGATACCAGATTTGGTATTTGGCCCTCATTAAGTTAGAATTTAATGTTAATACTCTAGATTTTTTATAATTTTTTCTTCAATGATGAACTTTGTGATTTTTCTTCTAAATTTCCTATAAAATGCATACCAAATGGAATTTTTAAAAAATATGTTTATTTGGTTTCAGAAAGCCTAATGGCTTTGGTATTATATTTTTTCACAAAGGGAACTAAGTTTCCAACCCTATTTTAATGTGCTTAATTTTGTCTTGACCATTTTACATACTTAATAAAGCATTAATTGGATTGAAGCAAATGGGTTTTCCATTTCAACTAGTTCAGAATGAACTACATCATGTATTAGTTGTAATTCAACAAGAATTTATGAGGCATTTGTTATAGGCCAAGCACTAGGGAGACAAAGCAAGGTGGGGAAAAGAGCTCAAGGAATTCTCATCCCCTTGGGGAAAACAGAATGTACAATTATAAATAAATACAAACTACAAGGGGAGAGGGCACAGGTCTAATCACAAAATTAATCTAACAATAAAAAATAGATTCCATAGTATATAGTGAAGAGATAGGAAATAGAAGGGTAGGAAATGGAAAGGGATAGATATTGCCATAGATGGATACCAGGTAGTAAGGATTAGTAGGTAGAGCTTGGTTCTGTGCGTCTTACAAATTAAATCACTGAGATTCCAAGTAGATCTGTAAAAACAATAGATTGTCACCTCTTTCACAGTAGCAAAGATAATGTTTTGACTTTTATTGGTCATGTATGTACGACATTGAAGACTATTTGCATTTATGTGCTCTAAATATTCAGAATAAAAAATAAGAAAAAGAAATTGTAGGAGCTGAAAATGTGTGATTATAGGATATTTGGTGAAGTTTTTCCTTTTTTTTTTTTTAATATTTCATAGAAGGTCTTGAGACAGGAATCTTGGAAGAGAAAAAATGAAATACTGGATAAGAGCTACAGTTGCCAGCTAGACAGGAACTCTTACCCATATATGTATACAAAGTGCCTTGCAAACTTAAAAACTCTTTGTAAAAGTCGTCATTGCACTCTGTCTCCCCTTTTTCAAATGAAGTTTTCAGTTTAGTTTACTTTTTTCCTATGGGAAAAATTCTCTGGTTTTCATAATGAAGGTCAAAGACAGGACTAAAAGTATTTCGTTCATAAGAATCCAGTTTGCACACAAGATTCTAAAGAAAATCTCCTCAGTGAGTAGGAGATACCCAATATTAATAAATCTATGCCTCCCTTATGTTTCTAATTTTTTCCAGAAGAGTAATACTAGTGATTGCATTAAAAATTACTCATTACTGTACCTAATTGACTTTATACTTTCAACTTTATATTTTCAACCACATGGAATCAGTCCAGATATACTTCTTTTCAGTGGTCTTAGTAGATGTAGTTTTATTACATGGCAATGGAATCATTAAAGAATAGAGATAGAGTTTCAGAGTAAGGAATTTAGATTAATTTCCTTTCATATTCCTGTCCAACCTGAGTCTGAATAATTTCCAAAAGAGGGGAAAAGTGTTAAATTTTGGAATTTGTGTTGTTTTTCTGACACTGCCCATCAAGGCATATATTAATTCTTTATTTGGTCTCCATTCTTTACCCCCTAAAAACTGATTATATTAAAATCAAATATAATCTTTAGCCCCAGAAATCTTTTCCCCCTTGCCTATTCAATAGACTTTCAGGTTTATTTTTATGACATTTCACCAGGTTGTTATAAAACCTGGAAAAGCTCATTATCATTTCCCACTGCTATATATGAAGATCTATTTTATCATCATCATCATCATCATTATTATTATTATTATTATTATTATTAATCACATACAGCCTTCTTTTTATCCTCCTGCACATGTAGCATTCTCACTGACTTCAAAAGAAATTGTTGCCCTGAAAAAATAGGCAGCAATGTTAAGAGTTTGGACATCAGACCTTGGTAAAATGAAGTTTCAACTGTAGTCACTTATAGGAAAGGTATCAATCAAATATTTATTTTAAGTTCCTACTTTGTGCAGGCAACTATGCTGGGCAAGAGATAAAAAGACAAAAGTAATCTAGATAAAAGACAAGGGTTTTTAATGTATATTTATTATTCTACATTTTGAATTAGAGAAATGTTTGGTAAATATGTCATTATTACTTATTATTAGAGTATAGGTTTACATTTCTCTGAATGATATGCACTATAAAAATCTATATGAACTTCCTTCAAAAAGCCAAAAATCCTACTTTCTACTAGACACCTTTTGCAATCCCCATTAATATTACTGCCATTCCTTTGAGATTATCTCCACTTCATCTTTTACATATATCTTGTTATTATATAGTTTCTCCCCCATTAGATTGTGAGCTTATTGAGGGCAGAGCTATTTTTGCTTTTCTTTGTATTCCTAGCTTTAGCTGGAAAGTTCCTAGGAAGACTTTTTTGAAACAAATACAACTAATGATGGTTATCTAGGAAACAGTTATTTACTGAAAATGGTCAGTGTCTGATTTAAACAAAATGTGCTTCTTTTCCAGTAATTTGGTGAAAAGTCAATACATAAATGGGCACACTAGCTTCAAAAGACATTGGGACAAGAAATAAAAAGGGAAGACTTTGAGCAAAAGTGGTAAAATGCCATTGAAATTCATTTTTTTATTTTTCTGACAGCAAAACTTTGTTATTCTTTAAAATTTTTTAAATAGAGAGCCAGGGTTGTGGAGAAGGTATAGGAAGCAAGAACCCATCTGATTTCTATCAAATTACCCTCCCCAAAACTGTGATATAATACCTCAAAATTCTGGAACAGCATAATCCACAAAAAGAGAAGGTGAAATAATTTTTCAGCTTAAAACAACTTAGAAGGCTGGCAGGAGGAATCTAGTACAGTAGGCTGGAGGTGGAATGCAGCATACCACGGTAGGGTCTCACTTATAGCAACAGTGTTGGGTGGAGCTGGATGAGCAGCAAAGATTTCTGAAACTCTGCCACAGATAATAAGGATAGTCAGACAACTTCTTAGAAAGAGATTACAAGGATCTCTTTGCTAAAACTGGATGCAGTACTCATTGCCCATATACAGAACCAGGTCACAGCCCTGGGGCACAGTCATAGGGGGAAGGGGAACACCAACATACACCAGTACTTATAGCCACAAGCTTGGAATGGTGCTCTTTTCACCACTGTTAAAAGTGCCCAACTAGCAGTTTTTTAAAATAACAGTTTTTAAAACTAAAACAAAAGAAAAAGGCAGAAAAATGAGCAAATAACAAAAAAGGAAACTTAACATAGAAAATTATTTTGGTGACAGGGTATACCCAAACTCAAAGAAGACAAGAGTCAATATTGCTACATTCAAAATCTCCAAGAAAAATATTGATTGCTCTTAGCCCAAAAAGAATTAATGGAAGAGCTTAAAAGATTTTTAAAAACAAATAAGAGAGGTAGAAAAACAATTGGGAAAAGAAATGATAGTGATAAAGGAAAATCATGATAAAAAAAAGTCAATAGTTGGGTAAAGAAGGCACAAAAAATACTAAAGAAATTAATACCTTAAAAAATAGAAGAGGCCAATTGGTAAAAGAGACACAAAAATCCAAAGAAGATAAGAACTTTTTTAAAAGCAGAATTGGTCAAAAGGGAAAAAGTACACAAAAATGCACTTGAGTAGAGCCTTTTGAAAGACCTAATTAGCCCATTGGGAAAAGAGGTGCAGCCATTCACTGAGGAAGAGAATAATTTACAAAATAGAATTGGCCAGATGGAAAGCTCACTCAAGAAAACCAAACTTTAAAAGTTAAAATTGGGTAAGTGGAAGCTAACGACTCCATGAGACATCAATAAAGGATGAAAAAAAAAGAAGAAAATGTGAAATATCTCATTCAGAAAACAACTGATCTGGAAAATAAATCCAGAAGAGATAGTCTAAGAATTATTTGACTGCCTGAAAGCCAGAATCAAAAAAAAGAATTTAAACATGATTTATCACTTGTTTATTTGCCTATATGTTTTAGGGTTTGGCCTTTACAAGATTATTCACTTACAAAAATGAATGATACTACGTGTATAAAACCCAGATTGAATTGCTTACCAGCTCTGAGGGGGAGGGGGAAAGCAGAGGGAAACAATTTGGATCATATAAATTCAGAAAACTCATATAGAAATTTATTATTAAATTAAGAAAAAAAAATTTAAAAGAAGAGAAATAAGCCTAGACATCATCTTTGAAGAAATTATCAAGGAAAACTTCTCTGCTATTCTAGAACAAGAAGGCAAAATAGAAATTGAAAGAATCCACTGATCATCTCCTGAAAGCAATCTCAAAAGGATAACTTCAAGAATATTATAGACAAATTTCAGAACTAATAGGTCAAGGAGCCAAAAAGAAACAATTCAAATTAAAATA
Source organism: Gracilinanus agilis (assembly GCF_016433145.1). Classification (NCBI taxonomy): domain Eukaryota; kingdom Metazoa; phylum Chordata; class Mammalia; order Didelphimorphia; family Didelphidae; genus Gracilinanus; species Gracilinanus agilis. Next base: position 134,056,522 of record NC_058131.1, on the reverse strand, counting down.
ATTTAATATTGTTAAATATCAATTTAAATGTTGTATCATGATAACACAAGATTTAACAGCTTCTACATTAAAGGTTTGGAGGGCATGGAATCTAATATTACAGAAGGAAAAGGAGCTAAGATTTCCACCAAGAATCATTTACCCAGCAAAACTGAGCATTATCCTTCGGGGGAAATAATGAGTATTCAGTGAAATAGAGGACTTTCAAATAATCCTGATCAAAAGACCAGAGCTAAATGGAAAATCTGACTCAACTACAAAACATAGAAAGGTAAACTGGAAAGAGAAAAGATGTTCAGTAAGATGAAACCATCTACATCCCTGCATGGGGAGATAATTCTTGTAGCTACTGAGAACTTTGTCATTATTAGAGCTGTTAGAAGGAATGTACATAGACAGAAGGCAAAGGTATAAGTTGAATATGATGAGATGACATAAAAATAAAATTAAGGCATGAAAAAGACAAATGCATTGGGAGGGGGGGAGGGAAAAATAGAATGGGATAAACTCTTGCACATAAAAGATAAATGAAACAGCATTCCCAGTGGAAAGGAAGTTGGGGGAGGTGGAGAGAAGCACATGAGCCTTACTCTCATCACAATTGGCTCAGTGAGGGAAGGATATACAAAATCAGTTAAATATAGAAGACTACCTTACCCCACAGGAAAGTAGGAGGTGAAGGGAATAAGAAAAGGTGAGGTGGAGTGATAGAAAAGAGGGTAAATTGGGAGAGGTGGAGGTCAAAAGTAGTAAATAGAATGGAGAATAATACACAGTAATCGTAATGGTGCAAAAGTATTTTTCAAGACAACATACAGAAAGAAATGAGCTGAATATATAAAAATATAAGTCATTCCCAATTGATAAATGAACAAAGGTTGTGAATAGCCAGTTCTCAGACAAAGTAATTAAAGCTCTTTATTGTCACGCAAAAATGCTCTAAATTACTATTATTTAGAGATTATAAATTAAAACAATTCTGAGATACCTCTCTATGCCTATCAGATTGGCTCTTATGACAGAAAAGGAAAATGACAAAACTTGGAATATATAAAATAATTTATATCAAAAAAGTTTTTGTACAAACAAAACCAACCAAAATTAGAAGGAAAGCAAAAAACTGGGAAAACTTTTTTATAACAAAACTCTCTGATAAAGTTTTAATTTCCCCAAATATATAAGGAACTAAGTCAAATTTACAAAAAAATCAAGCCATTCCCCCAATCAACAAATGGTCAAGGGATATGAATAGGCAGTTATCACATGAAGAAATCAAAACTATCAATAAGCACATGAAAAGTGTTCAAAATCCCTCCTGATTAGAGAAATACAAATCAAAATAACTCTGAGGTGTACCATCTAACATCTAGCAGACTGGTCAATATGGCAGCAAAGGAAAGTGATAAATGTTGGAGGGTGTGTTGCAAAATTGCAACACTAATACACTGGTAATGGAATTGTGAATTGGTCCAACCATTCTGGAGGGCAATTTGGAATTATACACAAAGGACTTTAAAAGACTGCTTGCCCTTTTACCCAGCCATACCACTGCTGGGTTTGTACCCCAAAGGGATAATAAGGGAAAAGACTTATACAAAAATATTTATAGCTGTGCTCTTTGTGGTGGCAAAAAATTGGAAAATGAAGGGTTGTCCATCGATTGGGGAATGACTGAACAAATTGTGGCATCTGGTGGCGATGGAATACTCTTATGCTGAAAGGAATGATAAACAGGAGGAATTCCATGTAAACTGGAAAGACCTCTAGGAATTGATGCAGAGCTAAAGGAGCAGAACCAGGAGAACATTGTACACAGAGACTGATACATTATGACACAATCAAATGTAATAATAGAAAAATTAGCAGCAATGCATGACCCAGGACAATCCAGAGGAACTTATGAGAAAGAATGCTATTTACATCTAAAGAACTGTGAGAGCAGAAATGCAGAAGAAAAACATGATCAATCAGTAGTTGGACTGGGGATATGATTGGGGTTTTGGCATTAAAAGATCACTCTATTGCAAATATAAATAACATGGAAATAGATTTTGGACAATGATACATGTATAACCCAGAGGAATTTCTTGTCAGCTCTGACATGAGGGAGGCATGAGGGCTGGGAAAAATCATGAATCATGTAACTATGGAAAAAATCTTCTAAATTTAAAAAATGTAAATAAAACAATTCAGTAGAGCAATTTGGACCTGTGCTCAAAGAGCTTAAACCCAGAGATGCCATTATTAGGTTTGTATCCCAGAGGGATAAAAAAGCAAAAGGGGAAAGGTCCTAGATGTACAAAAATATTTCAAGCAGCTTTTTTCTAAATGGGGCAAAGATTTGGAAAGTAAGAGGATGTCCATTAATTGGAAAATGACTGATTAAGTTATAGTATATGTTTATAATGGAATTCTATTGTCCTGTAAGAAATGACAGGCAGAAGGAGCTCAGAAAAGCCTGGAAAGACTTATATGAATTGAAGCAGAGTGAAATAAGCAGAACCAGGAGAATATTTTATTGTACAGCAACAGGAATATTTTATAATGAACAACTATGAATAACAGCTATTCTCTGCAAAAGTGATCCAAAACTATCTCAAAGGATTCATGATTAAAAATGTCATCTACTTTCAGAGAAAAAGAACTGAGTCTGAATCCAAACTAATGCAAACTTTTTCACTTAAAAATTTTTTTCTATTTGCATTTTCTTCCAAAAAAGAATATGGGAAAATGTTTACATGATTACACATAAAAAATCTATATGAAATTGCTTACCATCTCAAGCAGGGTTTGGGGAGGGAGAGAAGGAATGAATTCAAAACTCAGTATTTTTTGAAAAATGTTAGAGCGGGCAGCTGGGTGGCTCAGTGAATTGAAAACCAGATCTTAGAAACAGGAGGTCCTAGTTTCAAATCTGGCCTCAGACACTTCCTAGCTATGTGACCCTGGGCAAGTTACTTAATCCCCGTTGCCTAACCCTTACCACTCCTCTACCTTGGAACCAATACATAGTATTGATTCTAAGGCGAAAGGTAAGGGTTTTAAAAAATGATGGAAACTGTTTTTACATGTAATTGGGGAGGAAATAAAATTTAATTCATTTAAAAAAAAAGAAAGAAACTTTGGTTTTAAAAAAAACTCAAAAATGTCTTATTATTTCAGGTACAAAGAAAAAATCCAAAAAAATCTCCAAGGATGAAAAGACTCCAGAAGAAGAAATTGAGATGGAAAGACAAAATGTAAGCGTTCAGAGCTATTACACACCCAGTGGGCAGTCAACATGTTTCAATAAAACATTTAATGTGTCTGTATATTTCAGCAGTGCATCTGAATATAAATGTTCATAAAAATACATATTTAACTTTATCTGCTACAAAAAGGAAAACTTGATTCTTAGCCACATATAGCAATATATCCTTATCCACTATTTAATTATTGGGTAGTTTCATAGGTTATTAGCTATCTTGTTGTTTTCTGCACATACTACTTAATCTCCCAACTCCATGGCTCTTCACAAGTTGTCCTCCATGCCCAGGAAATGTCCTCCCAACTCTCTACTCTTCTTCCTACCTTTCTTCAAGACTTAGTGCAGATCCCACCTTCTGCAGAAGGTCCTTCCTGCATTGTCATTATTATCATCCTTATCCTACCTTCCCCCTGTGACTGCCTTCATTTACTCTGTATATATCTTGTATCTTTAATTTTTTGCCTGTTCTCTTTATTATTAGAATGTGAGCTCTTTGAATTTCTGACCTATAATTTTGTCTTTCTTTGTGTTCCTAGAACTTCCCACAAAGCCTGGCATATAATAAGCAATTATAAAATGCTTATTGACTGACTGACTGACTAAATATGGACTAGTGAATCAACACACATTTTTATGGCCAATAAGTTTTAAGTGAAAGGCTTCCAATTTTTCTGGTGCATGCTTTGCTTTTTCCTTTTTAAAAAAATTTATTGATATCTCTTGATTATGTATTATTTTCATTTCCCAATATATACTTTCCCCATTACCTACCCTGCAAAATATCCCTTGTAATAAATAATAAAAAAAGAAAGAAGGGAAAGAATAATTTGGCAAAACTAATCAGCACATCACCTAAGTACATCATGATGTGTAGTTTCTACTTTCAAATCTTCCACAGCTATAGAGAAAGAAGGGGGAAGAAGAGGAAGGTGCACATTATTGTATCGCTTCTTCAGAATCGTGCTTAGTCATTAGAGTTTCACAGCAATCAATTTTGGTTCTTTGTTCTTTCCATTAATTTCATTATGTATAACATTTTCCTGCTTCTGCTTATTTCACTTTTGTTGTGCATAAATAGGAGGCAGCTTGGTAATAAGAAGGGGCTGCTAAGCCTCACTTGGGCCTGACAGGCTCTGTTGGCTGAGTCTGCCAAGCTAGCTCTGAAACCACAAATGATAGAAGGATCTTGGCTAGTGAGTGATGTGTTTGCCTAGGTAGTTACCCCGTGCCAGTGACCCCCAGGACTTATGAGGTTCAGCTTAGCCAAGCCTATGCCTCTACAACAGTGCCCAAACCAAGAATCTAATGGAAGTTGTATATGTGTTTAAGGACTCCTCAAGCCCCTGGCTTGGAGTTGGATTCGATAATAAGGGGTTGGTTTGGGCTGGTATAGATGTGCCCAATGCAGTTTGATAAATCTTTTCCCCTAATTAGCTGTAGATGTTCACCAATTAGGAAAGGAACACCAATCTTCTTTGTATTGAACTGCAACAGGATTTATTTGCTTATCTTAAGGGTTAGGAACAAGGAAATAAGGATAGAGGTTTGGGGAATGCTAAGCTATCTAACTGAATAAGGTGATCTAAATCAAATGGATGATGAATTGATAATAGGCTGGAGTTTCTTCTCCCTCTCTCAATCCCTGGCTTGACCTGGCTGTGGTACCACCCAAAGGATAAGGAAGGCTAATTGTATTCTTATTAGCTGTAGTGGTATCTCTCTCAGCTCCATTAGTAGCAGGTAGAATAACTTCCTATGGCACTCAGATATAGATGCTGGATTGCAGGTCTATAGCCTCCCCTCCCTTCAACCACCCTCCCAGAATTCTCAAAACTGAGACCTCTTGCGCTATTGTCCAAGGGTATTTATAGGGGTGGTTCCATTGTCTTTTGGCCCTGGCTCACACCACCTGGGCACATTCCAAAGTCTTTAACCGACATTCCTGTCGCTCAAGATGTCCTCCATCTTGTCCCAGTAGTTCCTTATTACATTTTGCATCAGTTCATATAACTACATTTTTTTTCATCTTCATCATTTCTTATAGTACAGTAACATTCCAAATGCCCTAGTATGATTTTTTCCATTTTCTTTTTTATTTTTTTTTTAAAACCCTTACCTTTCATCTTAGAATCAATACTTTGTATTGGTTCTAAGACAGAAGAGTGATAAGGGCTAGGCAGTGAATTTTAAGTGACTTGCCCAGGGTCACACAGCTAGGAAGTGTCTGGGGTCAAATTTGAACCCAGGACTTCTCATCTCTGGGCCTGCCTCTCAATCCACTGAGCCACCAAGCTGCCCCCTGATTTTTTCCATTCTCAATGTGATGGGTGTCAGCTTTATTTACAGCACTTTGTTATTATAAAAAAAAAGTGCTGCTATAAATATTTTAACATATGGTGACATGAACTCCTTGGAAGTATGTGCCTTACAATTCTGGAATCTCTGGTCAAAAAGTATGGATATTTGAGTCACTTTCTTAGCTTAGTTCCAAAATGCTTTTTAGAATATTTATACCAGTTCACAGCTCCATTAGCAGTGTATTCCTAATGTCTTTATTATACACTTTTGTTTAATCAAGTACCTGGTATATTTATGCCTATATATATAGCTATATAGCATAAATATACCAGGTACTTGATTTTATATATATATATCAGAACTTAAAATAGATATAAAAGTTGCAATTCATTTAGTTAATTAAAACTTGAAACTTGGCAGTATAATCAGAACTGAATTTTATAGTCTTTCTCATTGAGATTCTGGTGACTTTCAGGCAAAATAACTAATAAAGGAAATATTGTCAAACACTCAGTTAAACAGATGATATACATTCAGGCAATGTATTTAGAGAGGAGACTAATGCTTTTAGTTTGGGCTCTATTAGACACTTTGTGGCCTTAGGCAAACCACAGAACTCTCAGTGCCCCATTTTCCTCATTTGCAAATAAAGATGATAGAATGTAAAATCTCTAAAATACTTTTACTTTTAAAATGCTGAGATTCTATGACTTAGGCACAAAAGATCAGTACATTAAAAAATAATTGAGTAACCTTGTTAATATCAAGTTGTCAATCACATAAAATGAGTTCTAATTGCCAAAAACAAACTGATAAACATTTCTAGGGAAAACAAAAAATTTTAATGTCAGTTTTGCCATAGATTAAACACTCCAGCATTTATGAGGAGAGAGATTATGCTATAAGTGATACAGAAAATATCTAACAATATTATGTAGATTGCCAAGAATTCTATTCTAAAACTTTTTTGAAAAGCTGTCTTGACTCTTAAAATTACCAAGAGAAAATAAAGATTTAAAGATCACTATATTCTCAATTTTTTTCTATTTGTTTCAAACGTTAAAGTATTTTAATATATTCTTTTATTTACACCCCACATTAAATACACTGAAAGAATAGTCATTTTTCTGCAGACATTTTCCAACTCTAGTATAAATTTGAAGATCACACATGGTTTTTAAGGATAAAATATTTTAATTATTTGGGATATAACATTTAATTAGTAAAACATAAAATTGAAGTAAAAAGGTAAATATATTAAATAATATAAATAAATAATAAATAGTAAATAATAACTGTTGTATTAGAGAAAAACATTTTTAAATTCCTAGGGTTTTTCATTTGTTTGTTTTCCAGAAAAATCAGGAGTATTTAGAGAGGTTAAAAGCCACAATAAAATACTTTGTTGTATTCAAACACATTTACTGGTTCACTACCCAGAGCCCTACCTACCACAGATTTGCTAGGCTAAACTCTCTTTGTTTTAAAAGGTGTGGGTGTATGTATGGATGTGAGGGGATAATGAAATGTTCTTTTGTTTTAAAATACAAACTTCCTCCCTCACCTGTTCTCAATGCCATAGTAGCTTCAAAAGACTTTTTGCATTGTTGCAATTTGAAGACTTCTGGTTTTCTTTATGATGGTCTGTAATCAGTTTACAGATGACAAATGTTACCCTGGAGCTTTAATGATTGAGTTCTCTTGTTAGAGAGGGGACATCTGTGTCCCATACTCCATTGGTAAGAAATCTCTATGTGAACTATTTCTTCTTGCAACAGGCTGAAATGGCTTTGCTTGTGATGGATGATGAAGAGGATGGCAGGAAACACTTCAATTACAACAAGATTGTAGAGCAACAGAACCTGAGTAAAAAGAAGAAGAAAAAACTTATGAAAAAGAAGGAACTATTGGAGGATGACTTTGAGGTAACTAAGAGACATAAAAGTTAAAGCATTCTTCAGTAAGACCACACTAGTTATATTTAGGAATACATTGTTTTTTGTTTTTTGGTTTTTTTTTTTTAAGAAAAAATTTTAAGAGTGGATTTGTGTTCAAAATCATCAATAGTAGCTTCCTTGATAGGTTAATAATCATATCTAAAATATCTCATGATTAAATTCAATTGTCTATAATGTTTGCTGTTATTTTTATTGCCTTCCATATTAAAAAACAAAAAGGCAGTGCCAGAGGCTCATTATTAGTAGATACTTTGATTTATATTTTTCTTTTAGAAGTAATGTTGCTATCAGCTATTCATACTTTTTGTGTGTATGTGTGTGTGTGTGTGTGTGTGTGTGCATATGTGCACATCCATACATATAACCTACAACATATATTTTCAGAGTTTTTTGCTGGTGTTAGAGGGAAGTCTTTGGATGTGGAAGAGTGAATTTCTTTTGAGAAGCTTAATGATCCAAATGGGGAATTTATTTATTACCTTGACCTCAATAATATAATGTATGTTCTTACCTTTTAAATCCTTTACTTCTTTTTATTGGCATCAAGATTGATCATACCAAATATTTTAGATTCAATGTGCTTAATTCCAGTCTTTAGAATCAAACCTCAATGGAAGAAAATTTTTTTTTAAGATTATATATGTTAGGAAAAGAAAGATAAATTATTTTAATATCTTTTCTTTATTCCTGGTGCTCTGCTAGGCATTCTAGGAGAGTAAAAAATGGTGGTGTGGTACCTACTTACAGAGAGCTTTCAGTCTATTAGGATTTGATCCTTGACATTTGTTATTACTGAATTGTTTGGATTGATTTTATTCTTTCTGCTCAAATTTGTAGGTTGATGTTTCAGATACTCGATTCCAAGCAATGTATACTTCCCACTTGTTCAATTTAGATCCTTCTGATCCTAATTTCAAGAAAACAAAAGCTGTAGAAAAAATCCTAGAGGAGAAGGCTCGGCAGAGAGAACAAAAGGAACAAGAACTTACAAAGGCAATAAAGAGAAAAGAAAATGACCTGCAAAAGGGAACAGCAAAGAAATCCATAGATCCTGCTTTGTCAATGCTAATTAAATCTGTCAAAAACAAAACACAGGAGTATCAAGCAAGGAAAAAACAGAAAATCAAATAACTTGTTTTATTTTGGTACATCCTAAATGCATTCTTCCAAATTGAAAGAATGAATTATCTTATGACTAAAGCTCCTTCTGGCATAGAAATTAAACTGCTGATTGTTTTGATATTTTTCTCCATGAATAAATCAAAGGAACATAGATTTAGAGCTGGAATGAGTCATAGAGGCCAATCTCTTCATTTTACAGATGAGGAAATTGAAACTTAGAGATGTTAGTAAGTAACAGAGCCAGGAGTTGAACCCTTTCTCTCTAAATCCAGTGTACTTTCCAATATACCATTTGCCTATAGGTTTTTTATCTTCATACACCAAATTCCTTATTCACATACATGTGGACTTGAAATTTTATAATTTTTTTGTAAAATCAAGTCAGATACTAAATGAGAATCAGTAAAAATAATTGTAATATATATTTAAAAGTTTAGTTTGTGAAGAATTGGAATTCTATAGAATCTTTTATATTTAAGTTGGATAGAATTAACTTCCTATTATTTACTGTAGCAAGTCATCTGCAGATCATTTTGATTATAGTAATCTGGAAGTCTCTTAATTTATTTATCTAGTCTTAAAGGGTAGTCAAGAAAACATTGTGTGTCCTAATAGATATAATACTGGCCTTTCAGACAGAAAGACCTGGATTCAAATCCTGCCTCTGGAAATTTATTCTCTTTATGACTCATGATTAAGTCTGATAACTTCCTGAGCTTCAGACAACTCTTTTAGACTTGTCCAGTGCATTCTAGACAAGTTGCAATCTGTAATGATGGAGCAAGTTTCCAGTGTGGGTTAATAGGCTGATAGTTTGGACTCTTGGCATCTTTTAGGGTAGTAAACCTAAGACCTTTCTTTGAAAACTACATATCGTTCTTGTATATTTTTTATGAATATAAATTTGTCAATAAACATTTTAAGTTCTTTTGTTCAAATTTTCTTTTGTTCATTTATTCTGCTTTGAGGAAGCAAGTCAGTGATTATAGATGACTTCTTTAGGAAGCTCGGCAGAAGAAGGGAAGAATCACGTGGGAAAGGAACTAGATTGAACAAAAGGATCAAAGCATGTCTCCTACCTTTCCTCCTTTGTGTTTTTTTTTTTAAATACTCATAACCTAGGGGGGGAAAAATCTGGAAAATGAATTCAGTCAAAAATGTATTGGCAATGAAAAGGAAGTTCATATTTCTAATTACTGTATTTGAAATGTTTATTAAATCTTCTCCAGTGGTTTTTCTTTTTGCAGTAATGGAGAATTCTTTTGTCTAACCTTCAATGCTATGGAGTATTTTTAAAGGTGGAGATGCTGCTATAAAGCTTAAGAAAAGTCTTCAATTTTTTAATTTAAATTTTTTGTTCTTATCTGTTTTAGGTTTTATCAACTAATAACTGATCACTTATAAGAGTCAGTATTACAATTCAATAATATGTGAACAAATAAAATTGGAATGGTCTCTAAGAGCAACTACTAGGGTATTCTATTTTAGGCATGTAAGAAGAGTTTGGCTGGGTTTGTGTATTAATAATAAATGTGGTATACTTAGTACTAAAATTTAACCTTGCAAATGTGGCATAATTTGCAGTATATGGGGATGCAAAACTCATTAGTGTGATATCAGAGGGGGAAAAAAGGAATTCAGAAAGTCTTTGAGCAGAAAAAAAGACGGAACATTTGAATTGTTTAGAGCTAGCTGCCAGAACTTTGGAATGCCTGAAAAGGAAGTTGTTTTTATTATAAAGCAGTGACACCATTTAAATTAAACAACTGTATTTACTAGTTGACTTTCTCAGTTTGGCTTTGCCCATTTGGGCTTTCCTTTCCATTTGTCTATATTATATCCTAACGCTTAAATGTCCATCAGTGACAGGACATGGACTTTGATGTGTTTTAATTAGTTTAAATGTATTAACAGTTCACAGTAGTTCATCCAGTCCATATGCATGTATACATGTTGCTTAATCTCAGCAAGGCCCTCCCTGTAGCCCAACTCCCTCATCTTCTAACTGCTTGTTTTCTCAAGTTACTATTCTAACCCAGGACCTTTTCTTCCTACTTGAAACACCAACCACATTTCCATACCACAAACGTACAGCAGATGACTTGGCTTTCTGCTTCGCTGAGAATATTGAGGCCATTTGACAAGAGGACTCCGTTCCTCCTGAAGTCCAGCTCCTGTCTCGTGTCTTTCATTGTGAGACACTTAGATACCTTCACTTCCTCACTGCCTACATGCTCCTTTACCCATTGTAGTCTAGTTCCCATTCTGTCTAGGACGTAAACTGCCCCTTTTAAATTGGCCCAATTGCCAATCCAGTGGCTTTTTCTTCAGTCCTCGTCATCCTTGACCTCTGTGGCATTTCATATGGAAGCACATCCAAGCAGGTTACTCTCTCCCTTTCCTTCCAGCACATATTTGCTCTCTGTAATTCTCTTCCAAGTATCTTCATGTGGCTCTTATCTTCCCCCTTCACCTCCCCCACCAAGTTATCATCATTCATCTCCTTCCTGCTCTCTCCCCTGGACATCTGAGCACTCCCAGGACCTTAACAATCGCCTCTATTAAGATGATGCCCACACCTATAACCCCAGATCTAACCTCTCTTCCAGACCCATATCGAACTGAACAAAGTTTGCCTGCTACAAACTCATCATGCCAGAAGCGAAATGTATCTTTTTCTCCTGACTTCCCCCTCCCTCAGAGGCCCTGCTTGGGCTTCTGTATTTGACCTTGGCTGTGCCCTTGCTACTCTGCCTCATCTCATTCCCCATCAATTTCCTCCTGAACCTGATGATACTCACACAATGCCTCAGCCATGCTTTTGCCTGCTACTATTTCAACTGCTGTTTATTTTATTCCCGCCCTAGGCTTCTAGCAGGCTTTCACCCGCTAATCCAGGGGTTGGCAACCTTTTTGGCCATGAGAGCCATAAACGCCACATTTTTTTAATGTAATTTCATGAGAGCTGTACAGTGCTCACAGTACGGGCTCCTGTAACAGCACTTGAAAAAAATTGACTTTATGGCTCCTGCAGAAAGAGCCATATCTGGCACTCGAGCCATACGTTGCCGACTCCTGCGCTAATCCATTCTTCATACCATTACCAGGCTCATCTTTATCCAGAGATCTGCTGCTGCTTCGAACACCCTCTACGTTCTCCCTTGTTGGACTCACACAGCTTCCCTTCATCTTTCCTGTAGTCTGACTAAACTGAATCATACTCTCGGGGTCTTTCCCTTGTCTTATGTTGGTCCCCAGGCCTGAAATGTTCTCCTGACTTCCCTTTCTCTGCCTGTTGAGTTTCTGCCCATCCTTGAAATCTCAACTCAAAAAATCGACCTCTTGGATGAAGATGACTCTGATTTTACAACTTCCCTTCTTCCCATAAGCATCCCCAAGTCTACTTAGTTCTCCCCAGCCCATTTAGAATTCCATTTACAAACAACTTTTAAAGAACATTTATTACCTTTAAAAAATGTAATAATAGGCATTTGTTACCTACACCTATGTAGTGGCTGGCCTGCCCCTCACCCCACCCCCAGACAATGCTGAAGAAATAAGATCCTCCTGGACTGGCCTTGTATAAATCAGCCTCTAAACTACAGCAAGAACAATAGGGCCTCTTTCTCTTTTAAGTACAATGGGTCATTTTTCTTCCTCTACCCACTTTTCCTCTCTTTTAATAATATATTCTAAATAGTTCCTCTAAGGATGTGCGAGCAACTTTCTCATCTTATCCTTGTCTCCAGGACCTAATACTGTCTGCCTTGCACAGAGTAAGCACCTACATACTTAATGACTGTTAGAACAATTCATTTTACAACTGGAGAGCCATAACTTATATTTAAGTTAAATTAATTCATCATAAAACTTGAATTGGGCCTCCTATGTCTTGACCTCCAGCTTATAACTCACTTCTCATCACTCGTATGTATGCCATGGCTCTTGCGTATTTTACATATAATCTGAAACTATTCCAAGAATCTCAATTTCTCTATTAGATTAATAGTAGTAACATTTATATAACATGTTTAAGGTTTGCAAAACAATTTATAAATATTTCATTTTATTCTCACCACAGCCCTGGTATATAGGTGCTATAATTATCCCCATTTTACAATTGAGGAAATTTTTAAGATTTAACAGAGGCTAAATGTTTTGCCAGTCACACAGCTAGTAAGTCTCCGAGGCTTGATTTGTTTGAACTTGAGTCTTGCTGACTCTAGGACTAGCGAGCTTTCTATCCACTGAACCCTCTTGCTGCCTCATGACTGGGAAATGGTGCTACACTGAATCCTGTAAGGCTCACAATAATGGTATTTTCCGTAGATGGTAACTCAAGACTCCAGTCACATCACTGTGTGTATCATCACGTTAGGCTACTGGCCCTGGCGCCTGGCAGACACTGAGCCCCAGATCCTGCCCTCACTGATGTCAAAGCCTGAGAAAGGCAGGAAGAGGACAGATACTCCATCGCTACTCCTGCTTGGACACTGGGTTGGCTATAGCTTTTTGATCTGCATCAGTGACAGTTATCATACTCGATAACCAAACATTTCAGTAATTAAAATTAGACACATAAATCTATTTAGGAGTCCTTTACTATGTACCTGGCACAATAATGATGAGCTTTTCCATTTGGCACTCAGATTGAATAACATCTTTGTTTTATTTTTCATCTATAATCACCACTAACATCCCTTTGCTAGTGTCAACTCTGTACTTTTGCTTAGTCTTTTTCAGTCATGTCCAACTCTATCAGCTTATTTTACAAACTAGGAAACTAAGACAAATGGGATTAAGTGACTTTCCCAGGATCACACAACTAAAAAGCATCTGAGACTGGATTTGCACTCATCTTCCTGACTCCAAGGCCCAGCACTATTCACTGCATCACCTGACTGCCCCAAAGCCCATCAAAAATCTAGGTCTATCCCTTCCTAGCTGTGTGACCCTGGGAAAGTCATCTGCTCCCATTGTCTAGCCCTTACCACTCTTCTGCCTTGGGAGGCAGAAGATAAGTGTTTTTTTGAAGGGTTAAAAAAAAGAAAAATCTAGTCTCAGGCCTCTGATCTTATAATACTGCATTTGATCTAAGTAGTTCTTTAATTTGGCACCTTAGCCTTTTTAAGATGACTTATTTTGCACTCTTTATTCAGTATCCTTGGTGGAGATGGTCTTCCTCCAACAATTCTCAGGCATTCATAAAGGGGCTGCCACCAGCTAGCCAAAAAGAAGCACATGTGCATAAAAAATGGTGCCCGGTCTAAGTGTGTGTTTGACGTCCAAATTCTACCAGAGCTTGGTGATGGAAACTTCATGGCATTAACTGTGCCAAAATAAATATAGCAATAATTTACATTGTTTTTATGGTATGTTGTGGAGCATGCCAACTTTTAAATTGTGGGTTGTTTGTTGTTTGGGTTTTTTTTTAAATCAAGATTAAAATTGAATCATTTTTCCACATCATCACACAAACTTTTATACTAACTACCCTATCTTGAGTTGTTTGAACCTCTTGATGAGTTCTGAATTTAATTAGCACTGTAAGACCAAGTGATGATCTGTCCTCATATTTCAGAAAGTTCAACTTAAACATGAACATGAAATAGTAACTAAACTTACTTAAAATTTATATTTTATTTTGAACAAAATTCTTGAACATAAACAATCTAGAAATTTTATTCCACCTCCACCCCTGCAAGGTTGAATGAAACAGTTCCATTTTGCCTAAAAGAAGGTTGAAAGATGAGTCTCTTTATTTGACTACAAAGAGAATTCCAAAGGAGTCCTTGGTCCAAATATATTTTTCCATTTGGAATCTGATCCAGACTTGCTGCATTGGCCCAATTTCAAGGTTCCTCTGTAGAAAATTTCAGAAGTTTACCATCCGAGCTTCTTCAAAAAATTTCCTAAATTGAGAGAATTCCAGCTTTCCTAATCTAATCATACATACAGTGTTTTTTTAATATATTTTCAGTGGCAAAAATAATGACATTAGCAATGTCTAATTTGGTTAACTTGTTTTTGTCACTTAAAAGGGACTTGAAATCTTCCTACATAAACTGGCATCAAGAAATCTCTTGTGGTATGTTGGGCTATAGTTTGACATTAATGTTTCCAGTTCTCCAGGTTTGAGTCCAATTCTGATTATTGTTAAGACAATAATATATATACATATAAATATATATATATATCCCCCCCAGGCTACACCTAGCCTAAAGATACAACATTTCAGAATTTTATTAATGAAGAGGCCATAAGTGTACCTAAAATGACATTCTGAATTGGGCACAATCAAAACAATATGGCTACTATTTTAAGGGCTTTATTTTAAGTTATACTAGATAAAAGAATTTAAATTTATTTAAAGGATTAGAATTTACAGACAAGTCATTGATCTGCATGATTGGAGGAAGTTTCTATCCTGGGAATTCCCTATGCCAGTGATGGGCAAACTTTTTAGAGGGGGCCAAAGGAAAGGAAATGCTCATCTGTCACTGTTTCTAAGGCAACTCTTTTTTTTTAACATTTATTAATATTCATTTTTAACATGGTTACATGATTCATGCTCCACCTTTCCCCTTCAACCCCGCCTCCTTCACCCCCCCCCCCCATGGCCGATGCGCATTTCCACTAGTTTTGTCATGTGTCCTTGATCAAGACCAATTTCCAAATTGTTGGTAGTTGCATTGATGTGGTAGTTTCGAGTCCACAGCCTCAATCATGTCCACCCCGACCCATGCGTTCAAGCAGTTGTTTTTCTTATATGTTTCCTCTCCTGCAGTCCTTCCTCTGAATGTGGGTAGCATCTTTACCATAAATCCCTCAGAATTGTCCTGGGTCATTGTATTGCTGCTGGTACAGAAGCCCATTACATTCGATTTTACCATAGTATATCAGTCTCTGTGTACAATGTTCTTCTGGCTCTGCTCCTTTCACTCTGCATCACTTCCTGGAGGTCTCTCCAGTTCGCCTGGAACTCCTCCAGTTTATTATTCCTTTTAGCACAATAGTATTCCATCACCAACATATACCACAGTTTGTTCAGCCATTCCCCAATTGAAGGACATCCCCTCCTTTTCCAATTTGTTGCCACCACAAAAAGCGCAGCTATGAATATTTTCATACAAGTCTGTTTATCTATGATCTCTTTGGGGTACAAACCCAGCAATGGCATGGCTGAATCAAAGGGCAGGAATTCTTTTATAGCCCTTTGAGCATGATTCCAAATTGCCAGCCAGAATGGCTGGATCAGTTCACAGCTCCACCAGCAATGCATTAATGTCCCAATTTTGCCACATCCCCTCCAGCATTCATTACTCTCCCCTTCTTTCATTTTAGCCAATCTGCTAGGTGTGAGGTGATACCTCAGAGTTGTTTTGATTTGCATTTCTCTAATTATTAGAGATTTGGAACACTTTCTCATGTGCTTATTGATACTTTTGATTTCTTTACCTGAAAATTGCCTATTCATGTCTCTTGCCCATTTATCAATTGGGGAATGGCTTGATGTTTTATACAATTGCTTTAACTCCTTGTATATTTGAGTGATTAGACCCCTGTCAGAGTTTTTCGTTATAAAGATTTTTTCCCAATTTGTTGTTTCCCTTCTGATTTTGACTACATTGTTTTTGTTTGTACAAAAACTTTTTAGTTTAATATAATCAAAACCATTTAATTTACATTTTGTAATTTTCTCTAACTCTTGCTTGGTTTTAAAATCTTTCCTTTCCCAGAGATCTGACAAGTATACTATTCTGTGTTCACTTA
>NC_058131.1:134025123-134039726 GCF_016433145.1 Gracilinanus agilis | reverse complement strand
TGTCCCAAAAGTTGGGCTCTTTGGGTTTATCATACACTGTCTTGCTGATGTCATTTATCCCCAGTCTATTCCATTGATCCTCCTCTCTATCTCTTAGCCAGTACCATATTGTTTTGATGACTGCTGCTTTATCTAAGGCAACTCTTTTGAAGTTTCATTGTATTGTATCCCACTTGTATTTGTCAGATTAGGAATAATGGTGCATAGCCAGATAGAACATTTCAGGGGGCCACATCTGGCCTGCGGGCTGTAGTTTGCCCACACTGCCCTATACCAATGAAATTAGTCTGGACCAAAATTTCATTTACGATGAATAAAGCTACATGGCATAGATTGGTCCATATTTGTTTTTTAAATGAGGTTTTTGACAGTTGGGAAAACAATAATCTCTTGCTATTTTTCTTTAATAAAACATTTTAAATCATCCCATATAGCCATAGTTATTTATAACTCTCTTTCTCTCTCCTTTTCTCTCTCTCTCTCTCTCTCTCTCCATATATGTCTATGTTGGAATAAATATACACACATGCATACTTACATACATATATGATAGAGTTCAAATAGTTATTGAAAAGTCTTTTCAAGTAGAATCAAGTAGGTGACTTTTTTAAGGCGTCTCTAGCACTTTATGTGCTTCTGCTACACTCAGTAAATTGGTAATAGAATCTAATAATGTTGTTGATTCAGCATCATGTGCTTGGAATTCTTTTCTAGTAGTAATAATGGATTTATACCCTCACTTGATCTTCAGAGCCAAGTTCTAAAGTTAGGATGTGGCCATGGACTAGATGGAAGCTAATTAGTACATATTGGTGACTTTAACTTAATTAGCCAAACAATAATTGTAGACAAGCTGTAATCATAAACTCTCAGTCAGAAGAGCTCTCAGAGATTCTAGACCTATGTTCTAGAGAAAAATTCCCTCAACAATATTGCTAAGTGGTCATCCAGACTTTGCTTGAAGACCTCCACTGAGAAGACAGCTTCTACCTCCTGAAGCATCCCAGTCCCCTTTTGAAGAACTTTAATATTAGGTAGGAAGGTGGTTTTGTTTGATTTTCCTGAAATCAAGCTGGGATCCTGTAACTTCTGTTCATCATTCCTGGTTCTTTCCTCTAAGACCAAGCAAGAACAAATTTAATTCCCTTTCCACATAATAGCCTTACAGGATAATCCTTGAAGATAGCTATCACGACCCTTCCTTTGCCTTCCTTTCTCTAGACTAAAACTTGCCAATTAGGTCTTCCTGCCTATCCAAAAGCATAACAGCGGGGTGGGAGTGATCATGGACCATGAGGCAGCTAGTAAATAACTGTCCTTTCTCAGGGACCCCACAGGCACATGGAAGATCCCTCAGTGACATGTAGCCTGAGCAGGAGCTGCCCTGTTCTTGGTCCCCTAGCCAGAGTGGCAAACAAGATTCCTCACGTCAAGCTTCTCTATTGATAGTTCAGCTTTTTAAATAGCTGGCAGCCCTTGAGATAGTGTCTGTATCTAAGCCACCATTGTTTGGATTCCTATCCCAGCTCTTTCCCAGATGAGACAAGACAATACTGCTCTGTTGTGCCTTCCATTAAATCATCCTGATTGGGTAGAGAGCCATGAGAGGTGTAGCTGGGAAAGCAGGGTCAGTGACATGACATTACAACTGGAGAAGATCTGAATAAGCCCCTAAGACTGTTGAGATCGTTCTGTTTTTGCAGTTTTGAGATGCTTTAAGTGCCCCACTGCTTTCCTACAAATTTAGGCACATTATTAGGAGTGATTACTGAAAGTGTAAGTCAGACATTCAGTGATCTAAGATTACAGGTTGAAACCACAAGAGGTTTTGATTTATGTAATAGCTGAAGGAGATCAGACAGGCAGAGATGAACAGCCCCACATGATTCCTATTACTTCTGCCTTCCAAAATTAAATTTATTGCTTCCAATTAATAGAGACAGTTGGCTTTTGTTCCCCTTTTACATTTCTGTGGCATCCAAAAATAACATCTCTAAGTCATATTGACACATACTTTAAATAACCAGTGTTGCTAAAGAACAAAATGACAAGCTAGAGCACTGACCTCCTTTAGAATAGCCTGATAAAGTCTAGCAAGGGCTTACAACTTTGCAAAAGGAGTAGGCTGAGATCCTAATTCATGATGCTCCTTCACCTGCTAATTATCTTTGACACATAACCGCATTCTAAATTTTCTCTCCCTATACCTGTGTCTAATCTCTCAAAAGTTTCAAGGCACCTTCATTATTAGGTAATTATGTAGTTATATACTATACTTAATTCAATCTTTATTTGTGACAAGATTAGTTAAAAGAGGCACCTTAAGTATTACTCTTAGAATTGAGGGATTTTTATTTGTCTTTAATATTGTAAGTAAATTAAGAAAGTGAAACCTTTGGGTATAAGCCTTTTGATCATCCTAGTGCAAATATTAATAATATGGAAATAGGTCTTGATCAATGAAACATGTAAAACCCAGTGGAATTGCTTGTTGGCTTATGGGAGGGGATGAGAGGAGGGAAGGGAAAGAACATGAATCATGTAACCATGGAAAAATATTCTAAATTAATTAATTAAATTTTTCTAGGGCACAAGAATATGCTGGTTTGGGAAGTTTATATTATTCTTGTGGATTTGCAAAAAAGGTCTAATGATTTCTATGTTCTTTCTGGAAAAAATATTTGCCCAGTGGAATTGTTTTCTCTCTCCCTTAATCTGTCTTGGAAACTAAATGGTTTTGAGCTATGGAATACTACCATCTCTGAAGGATTAAAGTTAAGTATCTTACAAAGAGCAAAAGAGAGATACATGGTAGGTGTAAGCACGCCATAATATGTTAAAGAAGAATTATGTGGAGAAATGACTGACATAAAAGATGTCTTACAAGAAAGAGAGGACCATGAGAAATGAGCTAGTCTTAAGAATGAAGGATAAATGATCATCTGCATACCCCTTTGGTAATCCTTGCAATGAAACAAGAACAAGAGGAAGGCCCCTTGCTTGTTGGGTAGAATTTCTGTGGAAGTCTTATGTGAAAACATGGACAAAAAGTTGCATGATGTATGTTTAGTCCTGGATTAGTTGCAATGTGCATTACTGGAAGGATGTATCACATTAGTATATGTATATTATTAAGTACCTGGCATATAATAGGCATTTACAAAATATTCGTTGATTCCTTTGATTCACTACCCACGTTGATGATCAGAGATCCAGTGGTACTCTAGCATACATACAGTATTGGAGTAAGGGAAAAAATTAACTGCTTTATTTCGGTCTTGCAAGTATAGGCTTTCCCATTCCAATTTCCACATCCCTTTGTAGAAAAAAAAATTTCTTATCTATCACTCAACAATGGGATTGAGTTATGCTTCATTCTGTGAGATAGATCAGATATTAATTTTGCCTTTACAATCTGGTTTGGGAATTATGTACACTTCAAACAAAAAAATGATGTCAATGATTAAAAGAAGAGGTAAGAACGTTGTGTTCTCCGAGTTTAGAGGAGGGAGTGATCCCTTTTATCTGAGGTCAGGAAAGGTTTTTCTGAGGAAGTGGTGTGTGATCTGGGTTATAAGGGATGAGTAGATTTTCATAGGCAATAAAGGATCAACATAAATGTTATGGGACAACTTGAATGAAGACAGATGAAGAAGGAAATTACATGATCAGAGTATCAGTGAGTAGACTAAGTTGGCTAGAGTGAAAGCTTTGAGGATGGTGGGAAAACAAGGCTGTGGAAGTCTTAAGGGACAAACTAAGAAAGCAGCAGTGTGCCAGCACAGGTTTTGAGTAGGGAGATAGAAGTAAAATCATACACAAAGATTAACTTGGTGACAAGGAAAAAATCATTCTATAGCAACAAGATACAAAAAATAAGACAACTGAGATAAAAACATTTTTCAAAAAAAATTTGGTTTTGATCTTTATATAGCTCCTTATCTCCTCTACCCAAAAAACTTCCTTCTGTTGCCTACCAAGTAGTTCATGGTAGAAGAAGGCCTGCATCCCAAAATTCTTTTTTCCCACAAATGCCCTTTTAATTAGACCAGGTTGTATGGAGGAGAGAAAAAAATGAAATAGAACTAAAATGGATTTTGAGATCATAGACTTAGATATAGAAAAGATCTTTGGATCATTTAGTCCAATCCCCTCATTTTAAAGTTGAGTAAACTGAGGCCCAAAAAACTTAGATCAGCCTTTCTTTTGCTCTTCTTACCCTGCTATATAAGTAAAAAGGTGATGATGAAAAACAACCAACCAAATTCCTGAGAGTTCTGTTTTCTCTTTCAACTGGTTTTCTTGAAAAATTAACCCTTCTGCTCTGGAACTCCAACGTTGGGTCCCATGATGTCCTGATTGATGAGTGCCACATTTGGCTCACATACTTCTGCAGCTACAGCTACCTTCTTTGCCATCTGGCAGCTGTGCCATGAAAATAAAGATTGGTCTTGAAGAAAGAAGACTTTGCTTTGAATTTATATCCTGACTCTGGCATGTATTAGCCACATGACTTTATCTGAGCTTCAGTTTCCCATTTCAGAAATGAGGGAAATAATATTTATATTACTTATTACACAAATAATTTATTATACAGAGTTGTTGTTAAGAAAATGCTTTGAAACCATGAAGTTGTATATGAATGTGAGCTATTATTTTTCTCTCCATCATATACTATTTTCTCCAGCCAAGCTATTCTATTTGCCATTTCCTAACACGTTCTGTTTTTCTGCTTCCCTGGCTTTGTTCAAATTATTTCATACCCAAAGTTAAATGCTTCAGTAACCCAACTTCTTTTGCTGGTTGAAACCCAACCTTTTTCTTTAAGGTTCTGCTCAAATCCCCTTCCCAATCATAATACCAGAGAGTGTTCTTTTGAATTTGAATTCCCATAGCATTTTTTTATTCTTTTTAGTAGAATTAAACCTCCTCTGAGAATTTATTTTTCATATGCTGTATTGATTCCTACATGTTAGAGAGAATTACTATGTATTTTAGGAATCTGGGTCAGAGATACTTGCTTTTTGCATTTTTCTTTGCTGTTGAGAATCCCAAGAAACATCTTACTTTTTAACAGAATTTGGTAAATAGATAAAGGGGAGAATAGATAAAGTATACATGACCTAGCCACTTGTGGAGATGAAGAGGGGTGGATAGTTTGACAAACTACCTTAGTTAGCTTAATTACCAAATAAAGATGTCTTGGGATGGTCAAGGGAGAGACTGATTAATGGACTCCTAAAAATCTGTTTATTAGACTGCCTGATACAACTCTGATCATGCATGGTCCTGAGAGAGCCATGGAGTCCTATACCACTTTATCAGTTATGATGCCGGCCTAAGCAATAAATCTGATCTTATCAATAAACTTATATTTTCATTCAAAAATCAGTCTTTCAAGATAACTTTAATCATAACATTTCTACCATTATTTACCAGTTTTATAAACTCCCTAAAGGCAGAGTTACTAAACATTTACCTTTACACATAATCAATCACTCCTCCAGTGTGTGGCACATGTACAATAATTTTTTGTTTAATTAATTTGGGTTAATTGTACTAATTAAAAGCAAAGTGGAAGGTAGAATGATAAAAAGCTGGCCTCAAAGCAAGGAAGTCCTGAATTCAGGTTCTAATTCTGACATCAACTGATCTATGCAACTCAAAATTACTTAGCTTTTCCATTCTCTAGCCAGCTATTATGTTGATTATCGATGTCAATCATTGGTGAAAATGTTCAGATGAGATACAGGAAACATTTCCAATAAAAATATTATATTGAATAGGAAATTTTCTATAGAATTATTTAGGATATCAGTTCTTATTCTTTAAGTACAGAACATCAAGGAGAGCTTTCGAATCACATGACTGTAGAAGTATAAAAGTCATATGCATAATCTACTCCAAATCCATTTTTTTAACAGATAAGGAAAATAAAGGCCAGAGAGATTATTAAATGATTTGCCTGGGATGATACTGTTAATTAAATGCAAGAGCTAGGATTTGAATCCAAATCTCCTGCCTCCCTTATTGTCCATAACTGTTTTTACAATGATATATTACTTCCAGAATAACATGGAAATCACTCTGCGAGAATTAATAAAAAAAGGCAAGGAGTAGGTACGGAGAATCTACTTTCAACAACCTAGATACTACAAAGGGGTAAATTGGATGAGGGGGAGTGCTAAAGGGAAGAGAACAACAGAGAATCAAAGAACCATGGAAATAGCAGGGCCCCCAAGACCACTGGCCAGAGCCATGAGATGAGTAACCTTTGGATAAGTAACCCACCTTTCTGGCAATAAATAAGATCTACTGTTGAATAATGGGCATTTAAGCCCAGGATCCTTGGAAGAATACCCCAGACCACTGGTCCTGCCTCTAAACAAGCCACTCTAACCAGCATCCCAACAAGTCTCCCTGTGGACACTCAAACTGGCAGCTCTTTCTAGGAGTGCTGCAGCTCCAACCTCAGCTCCTGAAGACCTTGTACCAGACCCCTTGTACCAGACCCCTTGTACCAGACCCCTTGGCACTGTGAAACAGTTCAGCACCAGAAACGGATATAATTATCAAAAGAAGCGACATTTTAAAAAATCGTGACCATCTTCTTTTTCACCGCACATGAAGGACCTTGAGAACTTTCCTTCTGACTTGCAGCCAAACCTTGAAGTATTGTCTTCCAAGCAGAATGTGAACTCCTTAAGAAGAGAAACTGTCTTGTTTTTCCATTTAGACCTCTAGGGCTTAGCCCACAGCAACACAGAAACAATTTTTCATTCATTTCTTCAAGAGACTGAGTTCTTACCCAATCAGCCCCTGTGTTCTCCTGCTTCAAAAATTGGAAAAAGCAAGCATTCAAGGTGGCTACAGATGGAGTGGTTATGGCTCAATTGTGCCTAGGGCACCAAAGTGATTTGGCACATCCTTGACTTTGCATAGACAAATATATGGAGCTAATTTAACTCAGGCATAAAAGCAGTAAGAAATAAAGAAGTATACATTTTCTTGCATTTTTTAAAAAGCACTGGGTTCAAATTCTGATTCTATTTTCTACATCTATGATCTTTTAACCTTCTTGAACCTCAATTTCCTCATTTATAAAATGAGAGGATTGGACTAGATAGCCTCTGATGTCTTTTCTAGATCTAGCTTCATGATACTGCGATCCATGGAATGTTAAAATACTCATTGGAAGGCCTTCGGAGCACTGAATAGAGAGATGATCTTTGGAGGACTTATGGGAAGACCATGATAAGAATCCCACATGGTAGGGTATATACAGGACAGCAAACCACTGCATCAAGAGCCTATATTGCTGTAAATCCAGATTCATTCATGCATTAAAGCATCCAAGTCTTTATACAAGCAAACCTTGTTAAGCATATTGTTTTCTGAAATTATCAGTTTTTCATTTTTTTCTAGTTGCTGTCATTGCCACTCAATCTGGATTCCTTTTCTGAGCATTTAAAAACTGTATGCTCAGCACTGTTCTAGACACTGAGGAAAGCAAAATTTTAAAAACTTGGGTCTCTACCTTCAAAGATTTTATAGCCTAATTTGAGTGATAAGACTTTCAAATAGGAAATGATGAACCAATTAGAGAACAACAGAAGACAATATAAAATTAAGCACTCACCCATGTGGTTCTGATTAAGTGAAGGAGTTCAGAAAAAGGGAAAATCGGTGTGGTCTCAAGCTCAATTTGACAGTTAAATAACATTGAACAAAATGAATGTGCTAATAGAGTTAAAGCATATGTACTAATGTAATTTCTGTTACCTATATTTTATTGTAGATCAATTTGGTGGAGTCCCTACAAAAAAGATAAAATCGACTCTATCCTATATTACAGTCATTGCTCAGAACAGGCAATTTCAATCTATAAATTGCCCCCTTGAGGGAAAGAGCATGAATCATGTAACCATGGAAAATTTTTCTTAATCTATAAAAAAAGAAATATTGAAAAAAATAAAATAAAATGTCCCCTTCCTCACCCATATTTTTATGATATAGAAGGAAAGTAATAGTGATTAAGTATCTACTATGTGACTGGTACTGGGCACAGCATTTTACAAATATTATCTCATTTAATCCTCACAACAATCCTGTGAGGTATGTGCTATTATCATCTCCATTTTACAATTTAAAAAACTGAAACAGACAAAGGTTAAATGACTTCTCCAGGGTCATATAGTTAATATGGGTCTGACGATGTATTTGAACTTGGGCAGGTCCTCCTGACTTCAGACAGAGTTCTGTCCACTGTATCACCTACCTAATACCTCTGTCCATATTATTCTAAGTGCTAGGCTGTTATTAAAAATGAATATAAAATGTAAAAAAACTAATGGGAAAACTAAAATATCATTTAATCATTTCAAAACACTGTGGAAACTTGTAGGACTGAGTTTAAGCTGAATTCCTTTAATTCTAGCATAATAGATTTGCTGCTTTAAGAAAAAAAGTAATAAATATTCATCACAATTAAGCAATTAAAGCAATTAATATTTATTTAAAACCTTTTGAAATGCCTGGAAATAATAAACTATCTACCATGTTAGTTGTGTTTCCTATCCCTCCCTAATGAAATACAGAGAGAGAGAGAGAGAGAGAGCTCAGTACCAATTGGTTGGTCATTGACTGATGAATTTTTAATGGGAATGATATGCCATGAAACAAAGAAAAATGTAAAATTGTCCTCCATCCTGTGTGGCCCATTTCCATGGCTGTAGTGATAATGGGAAAGTGGAGAAATGGGTCAGTAGATATTTAGACCATCTAAAAAACATTAATTTAACTGTTGATACCCTAAAGGGAAGGGGAGATCCTATTTAACAATAGAGCTGATATACTACCAGAGGAACTGAAGCATATCAATATTTACATTCCCATTAAAAATGAAACTAGAAGCTATAAGGCAGTTGCAACTAAATGATTCTCCTTGGAGAGGCAAATAAAAATTGCTGGGATTCTTTTCCTCTACTAAAAAGACACCAAAAACATCATTTCATGGAACAATTGGTCATTGTGCCTCATAATGCTTTGTGATCATGCAAAGGGACCTCCAAGAAAACAAGTGCCCTCCCAGGCCCAGAAGATAAAGAGATACGACTGGGATTAACAAACACCCCACTCTGCATCCTGAACAGATTAGACCTGTACCTTTGTGAGGGATTCAGGGATTAGAAGAGTAAGGCCCGGTGCCGATCCAGGAATAATATGTACTTAATAAATGTTATTTAAGTTCTGGTAAGATGGAGGCAGCTGGGTAGCTCAGTGGATTGAGAGCCAGGCTAGAGACAGGAGGTCCTAGGTTCAAATCCGGCCTCAGACACTTCCCAGCTGTGTGACCCTGGGCAAGTCACTTGACACCCATTGCCTACCCTTACCAATCTTCCACCTATAAGTCAAAACACAGAAGTTAAGGGTTAAAAATTTAAAAAAAAAAATTCCGGTAAGATGACGGCGTAGACGGAGCAAATCTTAAAACCTCCGCACCCTTACACACAAAGATAGAAAACAATGTGCTTTGAGAAGAAAGAGGACCAAATCTAATAATGGGACAGAGCAGGGGGAACCCTCCTGCAGCACAACTAAAGAGGTACGCCAAGAAAAAGGCTTCAATACTTGAACTATCAGGTCTGAGGGCATAGAAGGGGAATCCCAGGATCCCAGGACACCTCCCCCACGTGCTGTGTGGAGTCTCCAGCAGCCAGGAAATCTCAGGGCCATTGGGTGCACTGGTCAGGAGAGAGGGCCTTGCTGGCATAGGACTCAGGGAGTCAAACACAGGCACTGGAGAGGTGAGTGGAGGAGAAAACCAGAGAAACACAGCAAAAACACGCAGAAGATGGTGGCTTAGAGAGAGCCAAACCCCATAGAGCAGACAGCTTGGCTTCCTCATACTGAGATAGAGAACTCAGAGCTTCAAGAGGAAAGAAAACCAGATCAAACACAGCAGATAGCGCAGAGGGACTCCACTGGGGGAGAGCTCAGTTCAAAGAAAAATGCTCCTTCTTGTCACCCCACCTTTTTATGGTTTTTGTTTGTTTGTTTGTTTTTCCCTCCCCCCCCCTTTTTGAGGTTTTAGCCTCGGGGCAGATTAATCCAATCAATACAGGATTAATCTCAACAATTGGACAGACCAGAAGTCTTCAGAGGGCAGAGAAAGTAACTACAAACCTCCACTGCCAGCTGGGGGAAGATCTTTCATCAAAGATCATTAAGTACATCTGCTCAAACTAACAGAACAAGTAAGGGAAAAAACATGAGTAAGCAACAGAAAAAGAGAAAAGAAATAACAATTGACAGCTTCTTTCAAGGAAGTGAAAAGGGAGCAAATGAAACAGAAATAGAAGAAGAGGAAGTAGTTCCAGGGAACTGGACACAGGCTTTGGAAGATCTCAAAATTCAATTAACTCAAGAATTTAAAACTCAATTAAGTCAAGAATTTCAGGAACTCAAAAAACAATCAAGAGAGGCTGAAGACAATTTGAAAAAGGAAATACATGAGCTAAAACAAGAAAATAAAGTCTTAAAAGTCAGAATTGGCAAGCTTGAAAATGAAGCAAAGAAGGCAAAAGATGATCTACAAAGAAAATCAGACCAGAAAGAGAAGGATGACCAAAAAGCAAGGGATGAAATTCAGTCTTTAAAAAACAAAACTCAACAACTAGAAGAAAATGACTTCACAAGGCAGCAAGAATATATTAAACAAAAATTTAAAAAATGAAAAATTTGAGGAGAACATGAAACACCTCATTGATTCAACCAAAGATCTGGAGAACAGAGCTAGAAGAGACAACTTAAGAATTATTGGTTTACCAGAACATCATGATAAAACAAAAAGTTTAGATAGCATTTTACAAGAAATTATCAGAGAAAATTGCCCAGAAACTCTTGAACAAGAGGGAAAAGTAGAAATTGACAGGATCCGCAGATCACCTCCTACATTTAATCCACAACTGACAACTTCCAGGAATATTATAGCCAAATTCAAAAACTACCAGAACAAGGAAAAAATACTACAAGCTGCCAAAAAGAAGTCATTCAGATATCAGGGAACCACAGTTAGGATAACACAGGATCTGGCTGCATCTACATTGAAGGACCAGAAGGCATGGAACACAATATTCAGGAAAGCAAGAGAACTGGGTCTACAACCAAGAATCAACTATCCAGCAAGACTAACTATATTATTGCAGGGGAAAGTATGGTCATTCAATAAAATTGAGGACTTACAAACATTCATCAAGAAAAAAACGGACTTATACAGAGAGTTTGCTGCCCAAACCCAGAACTCAAGAGAATCAACATAAGGTAATTAAGAGAATGGGGGGAGGAGAAAAAAATTCTTTTCTTTAAGGGACACAAGTTCAATCAATTTATATCCCAAGAAGAAAAGAAGGTATTGGCAAATATTAAAAATTATTATTACCAACAGGGTAACTAGAAGAAGTTTACATAGAGGGAACAGGGACAAATTGTATAGGATGAAATGTCAAGAGATATATAAATATATATATATATGTATGTGTGTATGTATGTATGTATAAATATATACAAAACTTGGGGGGGAAGAAGATAACAATAAGAAAAAAAGGAAAGCAAACAAAAAGGAATAAATTTATATTTCATAAAGAAACACGTGGGATCAACAGGGAAAAATAACAATACACTGAAAGGGTAAAGAGGTTAGAGAGAGGGAATATTCAGTACTTAAGTGCATTGAAATCAGCTTAGAGAAGAACAATCAGATCCATAGGGGCAAAAAATTGATTCATGCTCTATAGAGAAGTAGAAGGGTAACAAAGGGACTGATAGGGAGGGAAACAATACTAGGGAAGAAGAGGGCTTGGGTGGGGGGAGCACCACATGGCTTTAAAGAACAATAAGAGGGGAATAAGAAGGGAGGGGGGAGAAAGGGAAGTACAACAAGGGAGGGGATTATAGGAACTGATTAAAAACAAAACACTGGGGGCAGCTGGGTAGCTCAGTGTAGTGAGAGTCAGGCCTAGAGATAGGAGGTCCTAGGTTCAAACCCGGCCTCAGCCACTTCCCAGCTGTGTGACCCTGGGCAAGTCACTTGACCCCCATTGCCCACCCTTACCAATCTTCCACCTATGAGACAATACACCGAAGTACAAGGGTTTTTAAAAAAACCCACTGGTATAGAAGGAAACAGTGAAAGAAGAAAGGACAGGAATAGGAGAGAGATTCAAAATGTCTGGGAATGCAGAGTTGATAATTATAACTCTGAATGTGAATGGGATGAACTCACCCATAAAATGGAAGCAAATAGCAGAGTGGATTAGAAACCAAAACCCAACCATATGTTGTTTACAAGAAACACACATCAGACAGACAGACAGACATAGAATGAAAATGAGAGGATGGAGCAAAATCTTTTGGGCTTCAAATTAGAAAAAGAAGGCAGGGGTGGCTATCATGATCTCTGACAGAGCCAAAGTAAAAATAGATAAGGTTAAAAGAGATAGGGAAGGTTACTACATCCTAATAAAAGCCAGTATAAACAATGAAGAAATATCAGTACTCAATATGTATGCACCAAACAGAATAGCTTCCAAATATCTAAAGGAGAAGCTAGTGGAGCTCAAGGATGAAATATATAGCAAAACCATACTAGTGGGGGACCTGAACCTTCCCCTATAAGATCTAGATAAGTCAAACCAAAAAATAAATAAGAAAGAGATAATAGAGGTGAATGAAACCCTAGAAAAATTCAAGTTAATAGATATTTGGAGAAAAATAAATAGAGACAAAAAGGAATTCACCTTCTTTTCAGCAGCATATGGAACATTCACAAAGATAGACCATATAATAAAGCACAGAAACATGGCAAACAAATGCAAAAAAGCAGAAATATTAAATGTAACCTTCTCAGATCATAATGCAATAAAAATAGTTATTGGTAAGAACACATAGAGAGGCAAACCAAAAACTAATTGGAAATTAAATAATATGATTCTCCAAAATAATTTAGTGAAAGAATAAATCACAGAAACAATTAATAATTTCATTGAAGACAATGACAATGATGAGACATCTTACCCAAACTTATGGGATGCAGCTAAAGCAGTCTGAGGGGAAAATTTATATCACTGAGTGCATATATTAACAAATTAGGGAGGGCAGAGGTTAATGAATTGGGCATGCAACTTAAAAAACTAGAAAATGAACAAATTAAAAATCCTCAGATGAAAACTAAATTAGAAATACTAAAAATCAAAGGAGAAATTAATAAAATCAAAAGTAAAAGAACTATTAAATTAATAAATAAGAGTAGAAGCAGGTATTTTGAAAAAACAGATAAAATAGACAAAGTACTGGTTAATCTAATTTAAAAAAGAAAAGAAGAAAACCAAATTAATAGTATCAAAGCTGAAAAAGGAGACCTCACCTCTAATGAAGAAGTTAAGGCAATCATTAAAAACTATTTTGCCCAATTACATAGCAATAAATTTAGTAATCTAGGTGATATTGATGAATATTTGCAAAAATATAAATTGCCTAGATTAATAGCAGAAGAAATAGAATACTTAAATAATCCAATATCAGAAAAAAGAAATTGAACAGGCCATTAAAGAACTCCCTAAGAAAAAATTGCCAGGGCCTGATGGATTCACAAGTGAATTTGCTCAAACATTCAAAGAACAATTAATCCCAATACTATACAAATTATTTGATATAATAAGCAAAGAAAGAGTCTTACCAAACTCCTTTTATGACACAAATATGGTAATGATTCTAAAGCCAGGCAGATCAAAAACAGAGAAAGAAAATTACAAACCAATCTCCTTAATGAATATAGATGCAAAAATCTTAAATAGAATACTAGCAAAAAGACTCCAGCGAGTGATCAAGAGGGTTATTCATCATGATCAGGTGGGATTTATACCAAGAATGCAAGGATGGTTCATCATTAGGAAAACCATCTACATAATTGACCATATCAACAAGCAAACCAACAAAAACCACATGATTATCTCAATAGACGCTGAAAAAGCCTTTGACAAAATACAACACCCATTCCTATTGAAAACACTAGAAAGTATAGGAATAGAAGGTTCTTTCCTAAAAATAATAAACAGTATATATCTTAAACCATCAACAAGCATCATATGCAATGGGGATAAATTAGAAGCCTTTCCAATAAGATCAGGTGTGAAACAAGGTTGCCCATTATCACCTCTTTTATTTAACATTGTACTAGAAACACTAGCAGTAGCAATTAGAAAAGAAAAAGAAGTTAAAGGCATTAAAATGGGCAAGGAGGAGACTAAGCTATCACTCTTTGCAGATGATATGATGGGAGAGATTAGGTCTAGATCAACATCTCACACCATACACCAAGATAAATTCAGAATGGGTAAAAGACTTAAATATAAAGAAGGAAACTGTAAGTAAATTAGGTGAACACAGAATAGTATACTTGTCAGATTTCTGGGAAAGGAAAGATTTTAAAACCAAGCAAGAGTTAGAGAAAATTACAAAATGTAAATTAAATGGTTTTGATTATATTAAGCTAAAAAGCTTTTGTACAAACAAAAACAATGTAGTCAAAATCAGAAGGGAAACAA
>NC_058131.1:133964186-134020323 GCF_016433145.1 Gracilinanus agilis | reverse complement strand
ATTCAGAGGAAGAACTACAGGAGTAGAAACACAGAAGAAAAACAACTGCTTGGACATTTGGGTTGATGAGGACATGATTGGGGATGTAGACCTGAAAAGACCACACCCATGTAACTATCAATAATGTGTAAATAAGTCTTGACTGACCACACATAATAAAACCAGTGGAAATGCAAATTGGCTACAGCAGAGGGGGTTGTGGGGTTGAGGGGGTGAAGGGGAAAGTAAAAACATGACTTATGTAATCATGGAAAATTTTTCTAAAAATAAAAAATTATTTTAAAAAAATGTTTATTTACTGATTAACTCACTTGCCCAGAGTCATACATCAAGAAAGTGGGATGGCAGTGGGATGGCAGTGGGATGGCAGTGGAATTGCGCATCGGCTATGGGGAGGGAGGGGAGGGTTTCGAGGGGAAGAGAAAGAACATGAATCATGTAACCATAGAAAAATATTCTAAAAAATTTTAATTTAAAAAATTTAATTTAATTTAAAAAAAGAATGAAAAGAAAAAAAAGTGGGATGGCTAGAACTTGAACTCAAGTCTTCTGTCCACATACAATGTTCTTTCCAATATGATGCCTTTGGCAAACCACTGGGGGCCAATAATCTCCTTTTCACATTCTCTCCATAGAAAATGTCCTCCATAGATCAGATCGGGTTTGGGATGTTCTTAAATAATAACCCGAAGGAAGCCTGGCTTTGAGAGGCTTCTGTTTGCTTTCAGAGAGATGGTTTTTGAAAGGTTATATTTCGGTTGTGATCACAGATCAGGCTGGAGTTCCTATAGTTCAATTCAATTCCAATAGTACACAAAAGGTATCAAACTTCTCCTCTGTGACTCGGAAAGGATATCTACTCAACAAATACACAAATTAAGTAAATGCAAATTATACTCAAAGTCACTTCAAGAGATAGGAAATTCAGGAAAGGTCCATGGAGGTGGGATACCAGAACTAATTTTTTTCCTCTAAACCCTTACCTTCCATCTTAGAATCAATACTGTGTGTTGGTTCCAAAGCAGAAGAACGGTAAGGGCTAGGCAATGGAGATTAAGTGACTTTCCCAGGGTCACACAGCTAGGAAGTATCTGAGACCCAACTTGAACCCAGGACCTCCTGTCTCTAGACCTGGCTCTCAATCAGCTGCCCCCACCAGAACTATGTTTTGAAGGAGGTTAGAGATTCTGCGAGGTAGCAGTAGGGAGAGTTCATACCAGACATGGGAAGTCATCTGTGCAGAGAAATAGAGATGGGAGGTGCAATATTATGAATGAGGAATAGCTAGCAGACCATTTTGATTATAATGATTATAGTGTTCATGAAAGAGTAGAATATGAAATAATAGCATGCCTGCTTCCTGGAATTTACACAAAGATACTTTGGAATAGAATTTAGCTCTGCCTGAGGAAGTGACTATACTCTTTTCATCTTAAAAAAAAAAAAAAAAAAAAAAAAAAAAAAAAAAAACTTTACCAGAAGTCAAGTCTCAGAACTAAGTTCTGCATATTCAGAGTATTGGAATCACTTTGGCCTCTCATTCCACATCACTATAAGGAGAGTTGGCTGGATTTAATTTCTTTACTTGGAAAACATAGACTTAAATTTCTGGTTTCCAGTGTCTGTTGCATTGTTTGATTTATCATTAGAGTCTATTCTGAAAAAAGAGTCCATTTTTCATAAACTGTACTTATCCTGAGTTTTCTGGGCTCAGAGATCATATGCTGTGTATTGGTAATATCAAGGGAAATACAAGAGTTGAAACCTCATCTCCATTAGGATTGCTATAGGGCTCTGGAGAACCTTTTGCTGAGCCCTGGATTGTATTTTTGCATTTGGTCATAATTTTAGCATCCAAGAGTATATTAGGCAGGATAAACTGTTCACCAAATGTCTCTAGATCCATTTTCTCCTTTACTGTGGAGACATTGACCACTCTGGCCAAGAATAAAAACTAGTATGAACTTGCCTGAACTCAGCCAAAAAGAATTAGGCTGTCAACCTAAAAAAATACAGAGGGTTAAAAAAAAAAAAGATTTTGAGCTTGTTTTTTCTCCTAAATGATTTTGTTCTAAATGACTTTGAACTCTTCCTCCTGGACAAACCTAGATCAACACCCCTTTTGTGTCCAAGTTGTGCTCAAAATTTCCTGAAGGGATGATGGATGGTTACCTAACAATCAATGAACTCTAATGTCTTCTAGGATCTCCATGGAACTTGTTTTATGAAGTTGGGAGAGGAGAGTTGGAGAAGCATAGGAAGGGCAAGAAGCCCTTACATTTGGCTACTCCTTTTTACTTCCCAAAACATTCTCACATATATTTTGAGTGAAGCTCACAATTGTAGAAAGTTAACACTGAATTGGGATATTTTTTGAGAAATGGTTCTTCCTTTGGCCCCCAAGAACAGTTTTTGTTTTTTAAAACTACAAAATCATCTGTCCCCTAGGCTATGAAACCCTCATTTTGGTTGAGGGGCAATTTACCTCTGATGGCCAAAAGAGGAAAAACTTGATGGGACATAATTTTTAGTCATAATCCATTGTGAGTATCTTGTATGGTAGCCATGAAAACATTAGGAAACTGAAGAATTCAAAACATCGATTCAGTAAAACAAAAGGCCAAAACAATAATGCAGCATTAACTAACATTAAATCTTTTTGCATTACCGTAGTCCATCTCCAATGTCAACAAATTTCATTTCTAATCTCAGATGTCCTGTGTGGTTATTTCATCTTCAAAACCATCTTCCCTTGGACATCGCAGGATAGGTTTCCTTTCTAGTAGATTTGCATCTTTGCTTCCAAGTTATTTGTAGAGATTCTTGAGATGTTCCTGCTAAAATCTTTTACAAAACAGATGTTAATACCAATTAGTGCAGTTTATAAAATTTTACTTCTTCAGTAACTAGTTGAAGTGGTAAAAACCATCAAAAACCTTGTGGTTCTGATCTTATATGCAATAGAACAAATTGGTTAAAACTCAGAGATTTTAGGTTTTCATATGCCCATTATATTCATTTACATCTAATGTTCAGGATTATCAAATCTGTTGCTTTCTCAAAACTTTCCATTACAATTCCTTTAGAAGGACCAGATGCTAATAGGGATCTAATCCTATATATAAAAGCATAAGCAACAACACTTTTTTGCATTAAAAAAAAAGAGAATAAATTTCTCCACCCTCAAATTCAATGATTGCACAAATGAATTAACTTACAAGAGACTTATTTTACTCCAATTGAAACAAATACTTGGGGTGGGGTGCAGATATACTTGAGTAAGTAATTCCTAATTGTATACAGAGAAAAGTATATACCATATGGGTTGCCTCTAGTAAAATATATTTTCAGTTGTTAGACACATTCAGATGAACATAATCTTATACATGATAATAGATAGATGACAAGTCCAAAAAATAATTTATTTCAATTGTTTGGGAGATGGATTGAATATACATTCATATTGAAAACAGCTTAGATGTTTGTTTTATGCTCATATCTTGTATTAACCACTTGTTCTGGTTATAGAAATCTGTGAAAAAAAAGAAAAAGAGCATCAAATTGGTCCCTCTAAGCCTGAGCCTTAAAGGCATGGAGTAATTCATCATATGTCTTTAATTTTGTTTTGAGTTCAGGTTAGAGTCATAGTTGACAATCAATCATGCAGTAGCAATTCCACCTCCCAGCCAGACTCAGGAATAATCAGGTGGGAACATTCCTCTTAACATAAGTTGGAAGAGATCCCATCTCATCTATGCTGAGATTGTCTTCTCAACTTTTCCCAGATAAAGAACCGACACCTGCAACAATTCAGGATCATATTCCTGAGTAATTTGTGGTGGATTACTGACTTAATGATCCATTCGACAACTATCCCTGAATTCAAGACTCAAAACAATATTAGTTGCAGTCCTGAGAGCTTTTACCTCCAAAGGCAAGACTTACTAACCACAGCTTAGTCTGAAATACAGGAAGCTTATTCTCACACAGTTGCAACAATAATAAAAGTTTGCCAGTGCTCAAACACATATAAGAGATTTCAATTAGTTCTCTTCTCTTTTTTATCATAAACTCATCTTGGCTTAAAAGTCAATCACTAAAAATAATTTCTATATTATAAAAACTTATACATTCTCAGTAATCAATTTCATGTTTAGAAATTCCATAACCTAAGCAAGCCTTTTTGCTCAAGGCTGATAACCTTGCCTATCACAACAAATGATTTCAAGCTTATAGGAAAAGGAAATATGTGAGATCTTTTTCCTTTTAGCTTTTCCACACAATGATCAAATTTTCATTTCTTCTCCCTTTCTCTAGTTTTTTTCTAATCCTTGATGAATCTTGCCACTCAATTATGGACCTAACTGACAGGATTTCCCTATACTATTACAATTCACCTATCTGAGAATTCTTAGAAGGGCTAAAACTTTGCCCTTTTTACCCTTAAGAAGCTTCTTTTTTTGTAGTGGGGAAACAAGACAGTCGTTCTTAAAACTCAATTGAATAAATCACAAAATAGATAGGAATTTTCAAATTAACCATAGCTCAAAACTTATTTTAGCATTTTAAAAAATTCAAACATTTTATCCTCAAATCCACTGCTTAAAGCAGATTATGGCTTTCTGCCTTCTCATATTCCTACTTACTTAGAATTTACATATTACATTTCCCACAATGGACTTTAATTAAAAGCCCTTTAAGTTTTAAATGAATTTTATTAAAGTTCCTTAATAACCTATTAATTTTATATTCTAAACCAGTGCTTCTCTCATCTACTTCTACAAGCTTTCACTATCATAATTCAAGAAACTTCACTCCACTAAGTATTATTTTTACTTTTGAATTATGCACAATTAAACACTTCCAAGATTTCTTGGGTCAAAGATCTCTAGGAACTCAAACAATTTCACAGTAAAAACAATAGTATCCTTTACATTTCCAAATGGACAGTTTCAAACAATTTACATCATTCCTTCAACATTTAAAGCTGTAACAGTATAATGTATAATTAGAATTTTGCTCCCCAGGACTTGCTCTCTCAGCATCCCCAGTTATGTATCAATGTAATGTACTAATATAGGGAAGATATAAGTTTTATGTAGCCCCGCCCTTGCTCACTTCTCCTGGAAATGTGGCTGTGGAGGTGGGGTGAGGTGAGAGACAGGAGAATTTTACTCAGGTGTTTTTTACTCAGGTTTTATTGTCATTAAATATAATACTTGGAGTTATTGGATGTTAATTTTAATCTTACAGTAATCAATGACCCAAAGGAATCCAAATTTACCATTTAACACTAGTTCCAACACAGAGTCTTAGCAAATTCATGTCAGGCATTAATTTTATCCATAGTGCCATTTGGAAATAAAAAGTGACTTTTCACAAAATCATATAATTAACAAAATTCAATATATATTTTTATACCAATCATATTGAAAACTTCATACAGAATTATCTGGTATAAGACTTTTATGTAAAATCAATAAAACAACAAGGCAAATATACAAGAAATATATTTCAGGTTCTGTGTTAAACAATTCACAGTTGCCAAAGTGTCAGTCATATATTGAGTTTTAATCTATCCCAATTAGCCCACTTTTAACATCACATAATTAAATTAAGTTTAAATCTGATTTTCAAAACAAGGAACTCATTGCTTTCACAGCAGTCAACTCATTATAATTTCTACTTTATATTACTTTCAAATCAAACTGCAATTTTAAGTATTACCGTTCCCAATAATATACTTAAAGTCTACATTCCCTAAGGTAACCCTTTCAATAATATTTATTATTCCAATAGCATTTCAAACCAATAGATTTCCAATCTTTAAGTTTGCTCGTTTCTTTTTTTTATAATACTGGTGCATAATTATTAGCTTTTGAATTATTACCAATTCCACTATTCACTACAAGATGGAAGCATCCGAATTTTTTTTAAGATGCCTTTTTTAGGAAATAAAAATCCTTTAAAGAACAATTAAGTTCTGAAAATTTATCAACAGGAATTACAGAAAGAATTTCCCTAAATAAGGATCACATGTAATTCTACTTGCTTACTTAAATAAACTTCTCCTTAAGGGAAGGAAACAAAAATAATTCTTAAGAATTTAAATACATAATTGCTATTAAATGTTCAGTAAAATTTCCTGACTAATACAGGAGCAATTTCTACTTCATTTTCAAATTTTAGGAAACATTCAATTAAATGTCCTAATAACTTATTTACCTTTCATTTTAATCCTTAATTTATGGGAGCTTTTCTTGAATATTTCTGCCAAGTTTGCTCTGCTTAATCAGAAGAATGACCTTGCTTTCTCAGCTGTAAAAACAACAATCCAGCATTCTGAGGGATAGTCTTTATTTCTCCTATTAAATTGATTTCTCTTAATTTAAGGTTTAAGGAATATCAACTCAAAATTCACTACATGATACCTCCAATTTTATGAAAACCATTTAAAGGCAAATTTAAGGATTCATACTTCATACATAATCTCTTTTTAACCCCTTATTCCACTCTCTTGTCCTCCAAACATCCTCAGCATTCATGAATGCAAGGAGGAAGAGAAAAAAAAAAGTTCTAATGCATAAATC
This sequence comes from Gracilinanus agilis, assembly GCF_016433145.1. Taxonomy (NCBI): domain Eukaryota; kingdom Metazoa; phylum Chordata; class Mammalia; order Didelphimorphia; family Didelphidae; genus Gracilinanus; species Gracilinanus agilis. The sequence continues at coordinate 134,013,733 of NC_058131.1, read as the reverse complement.
ACATAGTTTTCTTTTCTAAAATCCTAGTTGTATGCACAGACAAAAAACACAGATTTATAAAACAGACATGAAACAATTAACACTCTCCCAAGTCCCACTTGCCTGATTTACTAATCTCTTGGAAGAAAAAAGTTTCACTGGCTGTTTTCACAGGCTGAAATAAACTTACAGAGAAACAGCACAAAGACACAGACAGACACATAGAACAGACACCAAAATGCAGTTTTTAAAAATATTGGGATCACAAGCTGCCTCCATTATTGTAAAATTTAAAGCCAAACAAACATACAGCTCCAAGGCAAAGATGTTTATTTCCAGAGAGGATTAAAAAACACACCAATGGAGGTGGATAGACCCAAAGACCCCCAGAGAAACTGAAGGAAGGTACAGGCTTATATAATGTTTTAAGACAAAGGGGAGGAATGGTCTTTTAGGATTAGGTAATGTGGAAATTTCTACCTAGCACAAGAAATATATTTTTTTGGAATGTACGTAAGGATGGGACTCAGATAAGATAAAGGGAAAGTAAGGGCATTCTTTAGGGCATGCTCAACTTTTGGGGCCAGAACATTGCAAAGTCATCACCATTCCAAAATCTTGATCTAAAGCAATTATAAACATCACAAAAATAATTAAAAATGCTTTAACCCATAACAACTTTCAGTGGCCATCAGATTAACAAAGTTGACAAAAAGGAAAATGCCAATTGTCGAAGAGTCAGTGAGAATATAGGCACAACTATCATATTGTTGGTGGAGCTGTGAATTAATTGAGACATTCTAGAAAGTAATTTGAAATCATACACAAAACAACAAAGTATATATATGTATATGCGCAATATACATATATATATATAATTTGATACTACTTCTAGGTCTGTAACCCAAAGATATGAAAGAAAGATGAAAGAAAGAGAAAAAGGATACATATGTACAAAAATATTGTAGCTTTTTTTGTAGTAGCCCCAAATTATTAACTAGAGGAGTCCTTGCCTATTAGGAAATGGCTGAATGAGTTATGACATATGAATATAATAGAACATTATTTTACTAAGAAATGATGGAATTATCAGTTTCCATGAAAATTGGGGAAATCTCTATGAAGTAATGCCAAGTGAATAAGCAGTAGTAAGAGATAAATTTATACAATGATGACGTTATAAGGAAAACCAATTGCACAGCTCTGATTAATGCAATGACCAACCATGGTTCCAAATAACTGAAAATGAAGGATTCTTCCCACCTCCTTACTGAGTGAGGTTTGATGGACTAAAGAAACAGAATGAAACATTCATATATGGGCATGGCCACTGTGAGAATTTCTTTTGAGTACAACTATTTGTTACAAAGTTGTTGTTTTTGATTGCGTAGATGGAAAGGAGAGAAAATAAATATTTGTCAGTGGGAGGGAAAAAAGTAAAATAAAATAATAAAAGTTACATTTTTAAAATCCTATGTCCTTCAAAGCTCAATTCAAACACCTCTCCTATATGAGGTCTTTCCTGATGGAGCAACCAAGCAGTGTAACAAATAAAGTGCTCGACTTTTATTTGTTGATCAGGAAACCCTGAGTTTGAAGTTTGTCTCAGAAATTTCTTAACCACATGACCATAGACAGTTACTTCATCTATCAATGGGAGTGGGGGTATTTGGAGTGTGCTGGGAGCATTCTGCTGTAAGGGCTTGATGAGCCCTTCTCAGGGCTGCTCATCCATCTTTGGTATCTACTTTTTACCCAACTCTCACCTATGGCTCCAAGAAGTTATAGAACGTTTACTGGCTACACTCTGGTAAAACGATTTCAGGAAGGCTGGCTAAACCAGTTTGAGGGTGACCAAGAAACAGACCTCAAACCAGTCACTGAATTAAAGGGAGGTCTACCCCAGACATGTAAAGATTTACCCCAGTAGAATGGTTGGATGAGAACAATTTGCTCAAATGGCCTTGAAGGCAACTGAAGCAGGCACTGTGGAGCACTTAGAGCTTGCTCAGACATGGAAGATGCCAAGGTCATCCCTGCATCCTAGGCCATTGCCAGTCTCCTTCATGTCTGTCTTGCCACTGGATTTTGATGACTCTGGAAGAGAGAGTAAGGCTGATGACTTTATGCAACTCTGTCTCACTTAAATACAATTCACTGGAAAGTTGAGATATCGCCCCATGACGTCATTGGTGCTCTTCCAAATGAAGGGCAAACAATAGATGAGGAATAATAGCACCTGCTTCATGGGGTTATTGTGGGTATCAAATGAGAAAATATATATAAAGTACTCAAGTCTTAAAATGCCATATAAATGCAAGTGGTGATGAGGATGATAAAAAATCCTTATAAACCCTCAGGGACTTTAAACCCTACCCCACTCCAAAAAAATTACATTATATTTATTTTGTATACATACATGTGTACCTGTGGCATTCTATAATGTAAGCTCCTTGTGGATAGAATTGTTTAATTAATGTTTTATATTCTCATTGCCTAGAAAATAGTAGACAAATCTTTTTGATAGGTTGACTTATCTACTAAGTTATTGTATCTGATCTGTGCTGGTATTTCAATAATGAATCCTGGTCGCTTGAAATTTTGATGTACAGGGATAAGAAAACCAAGTCTCAGAGGGTGTAGCACTCTCTCTGGCTCATTGTCCCAACCTCCACTCAGTGGCAGATTGGGTTCCAGAAAGAGTGGCAGACTACTTCCTTCAGAATTCTAGAAATAACCCTGAAGGGTTATGGGTTCTAATACTACCACTTTTGAGTCTTCATCAATACATTTCTCAAATTCAATTAACCAATTAACATCTTTCTAGTAATAATCAACCAACTGACATCATTTAATTTTCATAGAGGGATATTTGCTAAGAAGGTATAATAAAGAAAAGAGAATGAAAAGAATCCCTCCAGTCTGTGAGGCACACTCTCTCCTCAGGATAAACTTGGCCCCTTGAGAGAATTAACTCAAACATGAAGTACATAACACAAACATACATGTAAGGAATGTTTGATGGAGAGGTACGGCTTAACTTCTATTCTGAAGAGTACTTTTTTACCTTTAAGGGATCTTTACCAGGTCTACTTTGAGGCAAGGTACTCCCTTACTCAGATCGGCTAGCTCCCTGGCTGACACGTACCAATACTGCTGAGTTGTGTTGAGCAAGTTATTGTTTCAATTTTCATCAAGAAGGAACATAGCAAAACGGGTGAGGTAGGAGAATAGTATATTAATAGTTTTGCATGCAAATTCAATACCAGTTTTGACATTAGTCCTTCCAACTCTGAAGTCAATTAAAAATATGTCACCACATAGCACTAGTCTTTCCCTCATTCATGTCTGGGAAAAGGCTCACCAAGCCTTCATAAATTGGATTAAGACCATAATGGACTATTGAACATGCTTGAAATAATCCACTAAGATTTGCATAACTGTGTGTGTCTTAAAGAATAAGTCCTCATTAGCCTGTTCCCCATTTCACTTGATGATAAAATTAAGGTTCAGAGTGTTAATTTTATTTGCCTGTGGTCAGTTTGGACTCTCTCTGGCTCATTATCCCAATCTCCACTCTCATTGGCAGACTGGGTTCCAGAGAGGGTGGTATATGACTTTCTTCAAAATTCTGGGAATAACTCTGAAGGATTATGGTTTCTAATGCTACTTTTGACTCTCCATCAATGTGCTTCTCAAAATCAACTAATTAACATCTTTCCAATAATAAATCTATGGGGCTATGATTAAAATCTCAGGAATATTGTGATATACCACAATAAAAATATAGGAATGTCATTCTGAAAGGTGACATTCAAGTAATGTTAATTGATAGGAGAATATTTGAACAACTATTTTAATCATTCAACAAATGGAAAGACTTCAGATGTAGAGTCAAGGAGCTTGAGTACAAATCTTGTCTCTAATATCTACTATCTCCAAGACTTCATACAAACTAATCTCTTGGGTTTTCTGCCTCATCTATTAAAAAAGGGGGACTAAACTAAATAATTTCTAAGATCTCTTCCAGTTCTAAAATCTCCAGGAAGGATGCTGTAATAGGAAATTAATAACTAGCCTTTATAGTTGGTCAATTTACTTAAAGCTTTGGTAGTGTAAACATATGCAAGCATTTATCATCCCTTTCACTTGTTTACTTGACCAAGGATGTGAATAAGTGGGTCTTTGTTTCCTATCCTATTTCTATCATCCTTCTTTAATCTTTTTCCAAAGACCTGGCTACTTCTAGCTTTTCCTCTGTGCCCCATCTGACATGTACTAGACAACATGGGGCAGTGTAGTGTTCTAGATTTGGAATCAGAGGACCACAATCCAAATCCTGGTTCTGCTACTTACTACCTATGTTTGTTTCTTCAGGGTAGTCATTTAACTTCTTGGAGTCTTAAGTTTCCTCAACTGTAAAATGAGAGGGGTGGTCCAAATGGCCCAGTGGAATTTTTCTATCCTACATCTATGATCTATGATCTTAGGAAGCAGAGTAGCCATCATAATTCTGAAATATGGCAAGAAATAAAAACAAAAATTAAAAAGGACTGGACTGTGAGTTAAAATACATGGGATCTGCTTCTAGTTCTGTGACTAATCAGTTTAATAAGTGAGGAAGTCACTTTACCTTTCCCAGTCTTGATTTCCTTATCTGTTAAACAGGCAGGTTGAATTCTGAGGGTTCTTAATAACACTAAATTTCCACAATTTTTTAATGGGACTCAGGATCAAAGGGACATATACTAGAGAATTTTGTCCTTATATATAATATGAATAGTATCTACTACTTTAGTGGCAAAGGTTAAATTGAAGTCAATAAGAAATTGTGCTGGTTTTATTTTATTTTTTTAAAGAAGAAAGGAAAGTTGTCAAAGGATTAACTTTCTCATTCTTTGGTTATTCTCCAACAGGGATCTGGAAAAGGTTGGATGAAATGTCCTTCTTTTGAAAAAGCTCACTTAGTAACATTTCACTAAGCAAGACCAAAGGCAATTCCTAGAAGCCTTCCATTGGAAAAAAAAAAAGCTATTTAAATTCCTCCAGTTCCCAATGAAAGATGGATGGCAGGAAGCAAAAGGCCAAAAAGAAATTTTAAAAAAGCACTATATAGTGCCTTGGGACTTCTGTTCAGATGAGCTGCTAAAAAATAACTGCCCCTTTGGTTTTGGAAAGATTTGTGTTTTAAAATAACTATTCTTATGCAATTAAAATGCTATTATTTCCTTAGAACCTGGCAAGAATAAACTTCTTGTTCAACACTTTGTGTTCTGATAATCCCACTGTGGTAGGCAGACACCATTGAGGAATGCTGTGTACTTAGCTGAGATCATTACTCTAATTCAGAAATGTTTAAGATTCCTGTTCAAGATTTCTTTTCCTGAGGGAAAGAAAAGATTTTAAGCTTCACAAAATAGTTTCTAGCTTTGTTCCATGCTAAATTTTATTTGGCTTTGTTTCAGAAACATTTATTTTTCTAGTTATTTGACGAGGTATTTTCCATAGGTCCAAGGATTGAATTTGGCCATACATCTTTTTTTTTTTTTTTTGGTTAACATTGTTTCAAGCATAGTCCTGCCTAGCGAACACAGCTGTTATGATCAGATTTCCCCCATGAAAATTGGTTAAGCAAAATGGCTTAAATTGGGTTCTTTAGATCTTCATCTATAATGGTATATAATGGAAGAAAAGGTCTAACCCTTGGTAAAAATTATAAAATAATCTTCAGTGACCAATCTTTCTCCCCTTTCAGTCCCTTTTCCCTAGATCTTGCCACAGGATATAAAAGTCCAAACATCCCATTTCTAGTATAAAAATAAACCAGTCCCACATCTCATCCCCTTAAGGAATCTATGCTCTCTGCTAGGGAGGTGCCATCCCATAGAAAAGGCCTGATCCTAAGGCGTATGTCTAATAGTGGGGATATCAGGCAAAATAATGATAATAATATTTGGCATGCATATAGATTTTAAAGTTTGCAAAGTGCTTTAAAAATGTTATCTCATTTAATTCTTATAACCACCCTGTGAGGAAAGTGCTGTTATATTATTCCCATTTTACAGATAAGGAAACTGATCCTGAGAGAGATCAAGTGACTTACCCAAGACCACAGAACTAGAATCACAGCATCAGACATTTAAAACTGAAAGGGAATGGGAGGTCCTAGGTTCAAATCTGGCCTCAGACACTTCCCAGCTGTGTGACCCTGGGCAAGTCACTTGACCCCCATTGCCCACCCTTACCACTCTTCCACCTAGGAGCCAATACACAGAAGTTAAGGGTTTAAAAAAAACTGAAAGGGACCTTAGAAGAGAAAGGAGAAGGAACAAGCACTTGCTCTGTGCTTTACAAATATGTCATTTGATCCTCACAACAACCCTGCAAGGTAGGTGCTATTATTATCCCCATTTTATAGTTGAGGAAACTGAGGCAAACAGAGGTTAAGTGACTTACTTGCCCAGTCAATGTCTGAGGTCAGATTTTTATTTATGCCTTTTAGAGATCCAGCTCTATATAGTAGGGGTCCTGAGTGGCGCTTACTGGCGTCGGATTGAAAAGACAAGAAACAGAAACTGAGAACAGCCAGTCTAACTGTTTAGATCATAGCTGATCCAACATCATGGATTTTTGAGTTTATTTTTATACTGGTTTCAAACAAAGAGCACAAAGAAAGAGTCATAGCTGTGAAGGGGTTACAAAGAAAATCCTTGGAGGCTTCCAAGTAAAGATAGAACAGGGTCCAAGGCCGAATTCTAGCTGCCTGGATATCAGCAAGCAAATTCTGAGAATTGTAAATATATTCTATAGATATCATGAATGAATTGAGTCTTGTTTTTTTTATTGGGAGGACTGCACCTGGATGGAAGAAGTCCTGTCTAGCTCTGACCTTGGCTGACTTAGGAATATTCTTAGAGTTTATGGATCTTAATTTTCTTGTAGAGGAATTGTTAACCCAGTAACTGCTGGTTTGTTTAAAGCTTTCCAATGGGACTTATAATATTATTAAGAAAAGGTGTGGATCTGAAAAAGAGTCCAAAGAGGAGCCTCAGATTTTTACCTTAGATGGCCCATTCTATCTGCATCTGATGTGCAGTGCAGAAAAATCATACACACAGTTTTACTTGCCAATGATTTTGTAATGGGATCCAGTTAAAATATCTATTACAGACTCTATTTCTCTAAATGACTCATAATAGCCTCCTGGAGGGGTCAAGTTGTTTTTGGATTAACCTACCTGCTGGTACCAGAGCTTTTCAGGGCTCAGGTGACCAGGACCAAACACAAAGACTGCCTCAGCCTGGATAGGTCATGCAGGGAATCCAGATAACAGGCCCTAAAGTTGACCCTGTTTCACCAAAGGCTTTCTACAATGCCTTCAATGTGCCACCTAGCTGTCACTTTGATTCTACAGACCATCTAGTCCAATCCCTTTATTTAACAGAAGAGAAAATGGGATGCTCAGTCACTTACTGAAGAGTTTACAGTTAGTGCCTGTGGCGGGCTTTGAACTTAGGTCTTTCTAATTCCAAGCCCAGCTCTTTATCCACTATTTCACTAAGATAGAAGTCATATAAGTCACAGACTGACCTTTAATTTCTTCTCATCTTGGACTGTGCAGTTAGCTTTCTAGTTGACCTATGAAAGACCGTGGAACTTAACCCGAGGAGACCTAGTTTCTGATCTTGGCTCTGTACCTCACTTTGTGGCCATAGGAAAAGACTTCACCTTTCAGACCCTCATTTACCTCATTGGATAAGAAGGGGAAGATTGGAGTCATATTCTCTGAGAGTGGCACTTGCATCACTCATGTAGTGGCGAGAATAGGTCATGGCACAGAAAGAGCAGGACAGAGAGGGAGCCAGAGTTTTGGAGGCAGCTCAAATAACTCTGAAAAATATGATACTAAGAAATGGAGACAATGATAAGAGGGAAATGATAGCCTTCATCCCGATCTCCAAGAGACATCCTGACTACATCCATGACTCTACTGATGATGATTGCAATCCAGGGGTTTCCAGGCATAACTGACAAAACCAATGAGCACCTAAAACGCTTGTTCTCTGGTTCGTTGATTCCAGCTGCTATTTGAAGAGCCTCTGATCTCTCTGCCTCTTAGATCCAAGGACTGCAGTGGTCAGTAAGAACTCTTACTCTTGATTTTTACTCACTAAACTGATCTATCTGCTGTTTTCCCAGAAGTTCACAGCTATCTATCTTTATTGGTGCATTACTTTTGCCTCTTCTGCTTGCAATTACTCTCCAGTGGAACTGATCACAGTATCACTGAATTTCAGAATTGGAAAGGGCCTCAGTGGTCAGCTAGACACATCTAGACCAACTCATACCTCAATTCAAGAAGCATTTATTAAGCACCTGCATTGTCCATGGGACTAGGCTAGAAGCATAAAGATAAAATTGAAATAGGTCCTGCCCTCAAGGGGATGACATTCTACTAAGAGAATCTTGTCCACAGACAAGATAAATGAAAGTCTATTAGTCTCCAATAATGAGAGAACACTAATACATGAGGAGTTAGAGAGGGTCTCATAGATGAGGTCACATATTAATTGTGCTATTATAGAAACTAATAATAGAATAAAAATTTTTATTAAGTGCCTATTATATGCTAGGCATTGTGCTAAGCTCCAAGGGATAAAAAAGAGGCGAAAGACAATCTGTGTCCTTAAGTGGCTTACAATAAAATGGGGGATACAATATTGTAATGCAAGGTTGTAGCAGAAGCTCTTGCTTTTGCAAACCAACTGTAGCAGCCCTGACAGTTGGAAGGGATAGAATGTTAACCCTGGGCTCACAGGAAAACAATTAGAGCCTGAGACTATAAATATCCCTGGAGTACCAGCTGAAGGGCCCTTTTTGCTTTTGGGCTTTTGGGCTTTGCCTGATTTCCTGGACCTCTCCCTTGACATCCTGCTATTCCCTGAATTTCCCCATTGGGCCCTGGGAGGAAGGGTGATTTGGTGGGTGGAAATTGTGGTAATTAGCTTTATAGATAGGCGGGAATAACCTAAACCAAATCATCACTTCATCTAACAATCTGCTGAGCCTTTACATCAGGGCTGAGGGAGCTGCCTCCCTCTGCCTGGTCTCCTCTTCAGTGACCCCTCCCCCAGTACCAGCTTCTCCCTTAGCAGCAGTCACCAAACCCTAATCCCCTTTCCCCTCAGCTTACCCTTGGCAATAATAAATCCCTTTGATTTTATACACAGAATTTCTGGAGAATCATTGTACCCACTAGTAGGGCAAAGGCTGAAGAAGGAAAGGAGTAACCTTTCTTTATTTCTTGAGGGCAAACCCAGGCATCCATCTTGGGCAGGAAGTGGCCAGCCATCACTTTCTGAAAGGTTTCAGTTTTCACCGGCAGGGAGGGGCCTCTTGACTCCTCCCTCAGGGGAGCTTAGAAATAATAGCAGGAGGCTGAAGAAACCCTCCAACCAGACCCATACCATCTCTGGCTGACCCAATTCTTCTTATATCATAGAGAGAGTCTCCCTGCCTGAAGGACCCAGCTTATTCCTCCCAGTACCCTCAAATACCCAACCTTTGTGATTAGCTCTTTGATTAGCAGCCCTTCCTATTATATTCTCCATTTAGTCCATAACATATCATATTTCCATTTTATTCTATAACAATATGCAAACCAATATATGCAAAGCAAGCTATAAACAGGATAGAGGCAGCTGTGGTTTAGTTGTAGAGTGCTGTGCCTGAAGTCAGGAAGACCGAGTTCAAATCCAGCCTTAGACAGTTCCTAGCTGTGTGACCCTAGACAAATCACTTAACTTCTATATGATAAGGAAACTAAAGTATCACTCTTTGAGGATGAAATTATGGTCTACTTAGAGAATACTAAAAAATCAACTGAAAAACTAGTTGAAATAATAATTTTACCAAAGTTGCAGGATACAAAATAAACCCTTTCTATGTGGATTTATGTAGATAAATCATCAACATTTCTATGTATTTCCAACAAATCTTGGCAGCAAGAGGTAAAAGGAGAAATTCCTTTTAAAATCACTCTAACCATAAAATACTTAGGAATCTATTTGCCAATACAAACATAGGAATTATATGAACAGAATTACAAAATACTTTTCACACAAATAAAATTAGATCTAAATAATTGGAAAAACATTAATTGTTCATGGGTAGTCTGAGCTAACATAATAAAAATGACAATCCTACCTAAGTTAATTTACTTATTCAGTGCCATATCAATAACTTCTATTTGCCTAGAAGGCAATTAGGTGATTCAATAAGGTTCTGGGTCTGGAGTCAAGAAGACCTGAGTTCAAATCCAGCATCAGACACTTATTAGTTGTATCACCCTGGGCAAATCACTTAAACTCAGTTTGTATGACAAAAAGGATCCATTGGATCCACTGGAGAAGGATATGGTAAATCATTCCAGTATTCTTGCCAAGAAAATCCCCATGGATAGCTATGGTCCATGGGGTTACAACTGGACATGACTGGACAACAACATAGACCAGATAAATAGACGAAAGGCACTAGAATTAAGAGAGAGAGGTTGTGAAAGGTTTCCTGTAGATGGGATTTTAGTTGGGACATAAAGGGAAGATTTCACAAAGAAGCATGTAGTCATACATTATTTTCTTGAAGATGTCTAATGAGGGGGAATCTACTTCCTCCTGAGGAAGACCATTCTGGTTTTGGATAGTTTTCATTGTTAGTAAGTTTTTCCTGACAGCAAGCTTGACTTTGCTTCTTAGTCATTTCTTCCAAGTGCTCCTGAATCTTCCCTCTGGGACCCATCAGAATAAGTCTAATCTCTATAACACAAGAAATACTTGAAGAGTGATATAATATTTTATCCCTAATTTTCTCTAGGCTAAAAAGTCACTATTCCTTTGACTTGTCCTCATATGGCATGAACTCATGAATCTTCAACATTGTGGTTGCCCACCACACCAAATGCAACTATCAATAATATGTAAATAAGTCTTGACTGATCACATGTGTTAAAACCAGTGGAAATGTGCGTTGGATATGGCGGGGGTGTTAAGGGGGGGTGAAGGGGAAAGTAAAAACATGAATCATGTAAAAAAATAAAAAATAAAAGTCTAAAAATAAAAAAAAACATTGTGGTTGCCCTATTATGGATAATCTCAAGTTTCCAGTTCATTCATTGGTTAGTCATTTAGTTATCCTATCTCCAGCTATTTTTTTCCTTGTCCAACTCAGACAAGTTATATTATACATCAATAAGCCTTCTTTTAGAGACTTCTTCTTGATAGGAAGATTTGTGGTATAATTTGGGGACAACCCAATTATATGGCTTCATTGCCTTCATCCAGGTAGGGCCTTTACAAAAATGGTAAAATATTTCATGAGAACAGATGAGTCACAGATCCCTAGAGCTTTCACTTGCAATAATAGCTCCCTTGGAAAAACCAAGAATTCTTAGTAAGCTTTCCATAAAAGTTACCAAGATGAATGGAAATGTTTTTTCTTTCTTCCTTCCTTCCTTCCTTTCTTTCTTTCTTTCATGTTTCCTTAAAAAGAGGATCTGACTAGGTCAGAGAAGAATGTAAAATATGTTTGGTCTGAGACTAAGACAGATGTCAGTCCTGAAATAATTTAAAAGCAAGCCATGGGCTAAGACCCTCAGTCTGAAAATGTAGTCCAAGAGCATGTGACAGAGAAAGACTCATCTGTGGGGACTGTTTTGGAAGCTGCAAAAGGGTTTTTGTGCCAGCATTCAAAAGAATTTGAAACTGGAAAAAAATATATTTTATTGACTAGGAGGAAGAATTCATTCACTTATATCACTTATAATAGTGATAATAGTGCTGACAGGAAAGTTTTTGTTATCAAATATAAAATAAGCATGAAACACTCTTGCTTTAGGAGTCCTTTAGGAGTGAATTCAGTACAAAATCTTTCCCAAAATCAAAACATTTGTTGCAATTCCCAGCCTGTGAATCATTTTATCTTATTGTTATTGTGTGTATATAGGTTCTTGTAAAAGATAGACTAAGAGCTAGAGAGAGTGAGAGTCAGGGAGACACAGAGAAAGAAAAATAAGAATAGAGGAGGAAGGGAGAGAGACAGAGATTTGGGAGATAATCCCTTGAAAGGAATTACATTTCTTTCTCTCTTCATTTAACAGAACCAAAGGTCTAAAATTTTCCAGAAAAGTGTGGTACAGATCACTTTACCCTATCTTCAAGGACAAAGACACCACTTAGCTTTTTTCTTCCACCCATTAACTCTGATTCACATCCTACAGCTGAAGAAGAAAAGCTAGAATAATATTCTGGGAAGTGAACTCAAATTCCGATCTCGATTCTGAAGCCTGATTGGTGGTAAGCCTATCCTTGATAAATGGGAAATGGGGCCACCTCACTGTAAAGCCTCACAGTTTTCTCAAGGGGTATGTGAACACCTTCATTATCTGTACTGGCTTACTTTCTCCCTCCTGCCCTCACCCTGGCAGGTTGGAGATGACCACACACATTCAAGTTCTCTCAAGGTCCTGGGGGTTGTGGAGATAACTCTGTTGTAGAGAACTATATCTCACTCTTCTTACCACCACTTTAATTATCAATCCCCCATCAATGTGCTCCTATTTATATATAAAACCAGCTAACTACTCTCAATGATGATACATTCAGAGGCAATTGGATGATGCAGTGGCTAGATCAGATCTGAATTCAAATACTGTGCGACCTTAGACAAGTCATTTAACTGCTGTTAGCCTCAGTTTCTTCATATTCAAAATGGAAATGATAATAGTACCTACCTCCCAGGGTGCTCATCTAATGAAATAATATTTGTGAAGCATTTTGCAAACTTTATATGAATACTAGGTATTATTATTTAAATCTTAGGCATAGTATTTATTTAGCAATAAGACAAAAGAACTAATGCTATCACAGGCACTTATCTATTATGCCAAATGTGGAAATAATTGACACTTCACAGTTCATGTATAAGCCTGGGTCACACTCTCTCAATAATGCACTCAATATCTATTAGGGTAGCGGGTGGCACTCCTATAGAAGTATGCCAAGGAAGCCAATGAGTGAAAAATGATCCAGGAGCTCTGGGGAATTCACAACTCTGGAAGTATAAACTTTAGTGTCCTCTTCTATTTTTGACTCAAGGACATTCATAAAAGGGTAAAGACTGATAAATAAGAGTCCCGCCTCCATCTTTTTCATTTTTGTTTTGTTTTGTTTTGGTTAGGTTGGATTGAATTTCACTGGATGAGTAGGCATAAATGGGTTGTGATTTATATCTCAGATATAATTTTATTTCCCCAAATTCACCTTTCTTATTTCTTTAAAAGGTGACACCAAAATGGTTAAAAAAAAAAAAGTGACACCATTCTTCCAGTCCCCAAGTTCTCAGCTGTAATTATAATCTTCTGATTTTTCACTTTCATTTACCACATATATCCAGTCAATTACCAAGCCTTGTTTCTGTCTTTACATCTCTCTCATTTCTGCCCTTATTTACAAAGATTTTTATCTTCTCTTCCCTGGATTGTTACCTAAGCTTCTGTTTTTGTTTGCATGCCTTAAGCCTCTCCCCTCTATAATCCATCCCCCTTACAGTTGCCAAAGTGATTTTCCAGTATTCAGAGCTGACTATGTCACTCCCCTACTCTAGGGTCTCCTTATTACCTCTAGCATCAAATATTATTTCATTCATTATCTTTCTCTTTTTAAATGTCTATTTTTTGCATAAGTTATATAATGTGCATAATTATAGTAGCATAATACCATTTGTATAATTCTAAAATAAGTAAGTATATGTATACTAAGAGGGGACTGTGATGACTATTTTTTAGCCAATCTGAAAAGAAAACAGAGAGGTAAACTCCAAGCCAATCACAAGTTTATTGAGAAAAACTGGCATCTCTCAGCAAAGCTGGATCATGGGGCTTCCTCACATCCAAAGATCCTTGAATGAGAGTTTTCTTCTCTTTTTTTATACTATTACATCATACAAGATCCCACCCCAATAGTCAACCACCAATCCTAGAACAGTTGAAAGCAAGAGCTATGTCAACTAGGCATCTTTCTATCCTAAGAATCTTCCTACCTTAGAAATCTCTGTGTGCCATACATGGTCAAGCCTTCTGTTCAGAGAATACAACCTGTAAATCTTCCACTAAGAAGGCACAGGCCTTGTGAGCTATATTCTACTGCAAAATGCTGCCTTATAGAAAACTATAATTTTTAAAAAGTAATTAAATATGTTCAGCTTAATAATACATAAATATTATTTAATATCCTTATATAATGTATTTACTATATTTTTAATGATCACTAATCAATAATTATCCCAGATTAATCACTTCCTTTGGCTAAATACTGATTAGTTTTAACATTTGTGATCTTATTTAAAAGGGTCAAGGGATTCTCATTCTCTTCAGTACTTAGAATACAGGGTCTCCAAATTCTCTAGGAACCCAACATTGTTTGGAAACTCCATAATTGCTGGACCAGTTCACAATTCCACTAGCCATGCACTTCTCCCACAGCCTCTCCAGATGACAGCATCAGAAAGATCTGAGTTCCAATTTGACTTCAAACACTTACTAGCTGAGTGACTTTGGGCACAACTTACCTCAGTTTCCTCAACTATAAAATTAGGTTATCAAAAGGCCCTACCTCAATGGGTTGATGTGAGGATCAAATGAAATGGAATTTGTAAAAGTGCTATTTAGCTCAATGCCCAGCCCATAGAAGGAGGCATATAAAATGCTTATTCTTCTGCCTCTCCAACAATTGCCATTTTCCTTATTTATCATCCTTGAAAATCTGAAGGGTATGAGGTGGAACCTCAAAATTATTCAGATATAAATTCCTTGTTAGTGATTTGGAGCATTTTTTCATATGACTGTTGAGAATTTGCTGCTCATAATTCTTTGACTTTATTGAGACATAGCTTTTGTTCTTGTATGTGTCAATTCCCCATAAACCTGGAATATATTATTTTTTACAGAGAAATTCGATGCAAAGATTTCTTTTGCTCATTAACTATTTCCCTTCTAATTCTAAATTTATTTTTTTTGTTTGTGTAAAAAAGCTTTGCAATTTCAATGAGGATCTCTGTTTTGGTCCTCCAACATGGAAGCTTACTATTTTGGTTCAAAACAAGTCTCCTTGTTTTGGTCAAGAACTCTTCCCTATCTATAGTGATAAAAGGCATCTTCTTCAATTTTCTCCTAATTTGTTGATGACACAACATCATTTGTTTGTTTTTTTAATACGTAGGTAATGTGTCCATTTGGACTTATAATGCTATGTTGTATGAGATGACAATCTAAGCCTAATTTTCCCCAGAATGCTTTCCTATTTTCCAAGCAGTTTTTTCCCCTCCAAAATGTGACCCCTTTTCTCAGTAGTTTGTGTCCTTGGTTTTATCGAACACTATGCTACTGTGTTCAGTTGCTTCTGAAACATGTGTACCTAAACTGTTCCATTTATCAAATGTTTTATTTTTTAATGAGTACCAAATTGTTTTGATGATCATTGCTTTGTAATGCAATCTAAGATCTATTACAATCCCTTTGTGTATCTAATTTCTGATCAGTGAATAGCTCTCTCAGGGTCCATTTGAAAAGGGGAAAATGGCAAAAAATGGATAACCCTAGAACAAAGCAGTGACTCTGATCTACAAAAGCCTAACTAAATCACATCATCTGCAATCACACCCAATCACCAAGATTCACTCACTCATCTTCAGTGAAATATGAATGAGTTTCCAGGATCAATGGGAATGCTCACAGACTCCACAGGAAGCTATTATGAGAGTACCAAACAAAGGCTTGCCTCTCTTTAGCCTCATCAAGGTGATCATGTAACTTCTCTAATGAACTCCCTACAACTTTTTCCTTTCCTTTCTCTCTCTTTTTCCTACTTCTTTCCCCTACCCCTATTTTATCTATTTTTCAATTAACATTGAGCATTAATTGAGCCATTTTTAGTGGTAAAGAACTGATGACTAAAGGAGTACCCATTACTGGGAGAATGACTAAATAAATTATGATATGTCATTGTAATGGAAAATTATTTTGCCATAAGAAATGATAAAAGAAATTGTTTCAGAGAAACTTGTATGATGAACTAATACAGAGTGAAATGACCAGAACCAGATCTTCAGACTCTTATGTCCTATGATAGTAATGCCAAAAGACACATGGAAGCATTTCCACTTTGGAACCCCTAGCAATTAACAATATTTTTCAGGTCTTTTAAGAGCTCACATAAAATCCAGTTACTTTAGTCCTAAAAAACCTGATCTAATACAATAGGCATTTACTAAACCCTTTCTGTGTGTAAAACACTGTGGTAGACCTTGGAGACACAAAGACAAAAAAAGTAAAATACAGTGCCTGCATTCAGGGAACTTACAGATAAGTTTATATATGATAACTTGAGGAGGGAGAAGACACTAATGGGAGATGGAGAGGGGAACCTGGAAAAGTTTCCCAAAGGAAAAAAATAAATCTTTAAGGAGGCTAGAGATTCTAAGAACCCCATTTGATGGGTCTCTAAAGGACAAAGTTCAGATTTACATAACATTTGAAGGTTTGCAAAGTGCCTCATTTGATTCTCTCAACCACCCTGTGAAGTAAATGCTATTATCATCTCCATTTTATAGATAAAGAAATTGGGGGTCAGATTCACAGAAGTCACAAGTGTCGGAAGAGAGATTTGAATCCATTCTCCTGACTCCAAGCCCTATGCTCTATCTTCTTCACTAGAGATGTCAAGCATTCCAGCCTGCACTGGAGTACTACCTGAACTAGCTTAAAATTTAATTGGGAAATATTTAGCAAAATAAATAAAAATACAATAAAACATGGATAACATTAATGTGTGGTTTTCTTTCTGTTTGAGTTTGATACCACTCCTCTGCTTCTCTAGTCCCTTTATGATCTACTAGTTCTGCAGTATTGTTTTTTTGTTTGTTTGTTTGTTTTTAGAGCCAAAGGGAGTCTTTT
Source organism: Gracilinanus agilis (assembly GCF_016433145.1). NCBI lineage: Eukaryota > Metazoa > Chordata > Mammalia > Didelphimorphia > Didelphidae > Gracilinanus > Gracilinanus agilis. The sequence continues at coordinate 133,996,749 of NC_058131.1, read as the reverse complement.
GTTATATTTGAAAACTATTAACATTTTGAAGAAACTGGCAAATAAACCAAAATTTAATCTAATCCCCTTGACATCATCCTCTTTTATTCCTCCTAGTTTTAGATGGAGAGCCTAATGTGACTTTATTATCTGCCTCTAGAAAGAGCTGGTCATGAAAGGAACCTTGACTAGGACTAATTAAACCACCTAGTCTTTTAGCAAAGCCTACATGAACAAACTGACCTCTGGAAGCAATTCTTTATCCGTCCTAATAATGATCCCTTAGTTTATTGATTGACAAATGGCAAATAATAACTTGTATATTCTGGTGCCTTAAAATAGCTAATACATATCATATGGAGCCCAGTTCAATTTGGTTAAAGTTAAGAATGGTCCCGAAAGAATTATCTGGACTTGGGAAGAAAATCTGAAGATTTATAGGGAGTAAGAACTACAAGACCATTTTTAAAAACCTAAACAAACAAAAATCTCTAAATAAAACCCAGCCTTTCAATCAATACATCAGCAAATTGAATAAGACTAAATTAATAGAGCAAGAGCAAACATTGCTAAGGTAAATGAAAGGTAAATTATACTTCAAGAGTGGGTGATCCCATTCCAGCAGGTGATATCAATGTTTATATTATTTGGCCAAAGTAGATTTGGAGTGAGGTTAGCTAGAATGGAAGAAGCTATTCTGATTGGTATGTGGGACAAAATTAGAGCATCCAAGACTTGGACTTGTTGCAGCTCTGGTATCTTTGGGGGGAAAAAATCTTATGAAAAGATTTATTACCAGTGGCCATTTCCTGGCAATAGATGAATATCCCAATAAGAACAAAAATACTAAGTTCAGGCTTCTTGAGGCTTTGGTTTGGCCTGCTGCTAATCATGACTCTGAATGTTGGCCTTCCAAATAGCACAGTCACATTGAGTTAGTCTCTTTTGACTTGTTATGGAACATGTGTTGGAAAAAAATAATATGTGGGTGTAAAGCAATTGGAACTAAAAAGAATGCTATTTAGACAGATCCAAGAAAGAACACTGTAGAGTTTTGGTCGTGTAAAGAGGGTGATTATCTGGACAAAGTGTTTTTACTTGGCTGGATATAAGAACAATAGTCTAACTAGTGTGAAAGGAAAGGAATAGGATGTGTGTAATGAGCTTGCTGATTTGGACTCCTTACTTCCTAAAGTCCTTACTACCTCCTTGGAGGAAGAATTCTTGCTTTATACCTAATTCACTTCTCTAAGCATACATACTAACTACCTTCAACTGTTGCTTCTTTTCTCAGTATATTGTCTATAGATTGATGTTTGTTATTTAGTCCTCCTAGTAGTATTTATAGAGAATCAGACCAGCACAGTAAATTTAAGACTAGTCTTGGAGTCAGGAAAACCTGGGTTCATATAATGAAGTGAGTCTTGACTGGGAAGAAATCAACTGGTTAAATGAAACTGGGAAGCACATTGACTGGGGCTTCTGAGAGCAATAATGCCAGTACTCAATTCACTAGAACTCTGAAAAGAAGATATTCTGGAGATATGATCTACCAATGCGACTAGGAGTGGGGAAGTAGTCCCAGAAAGGTTCTAAAAGTCCAAAACATCATATGAATAACATTGCGGAAATGTAATGCTAACAAATCTTCATTATAGTTTAATGTATTTATAATGTGGAGAGCAGTAAGAAAAGTAGAGCATTATTAGAGATGGTAGAATAGAGTGTTTAAGCAACAAATGATAGAAACAATGTTTGGTCTTGTTTTCTTTTGTTTTTAGAAATAGAAAGATCTGCACATGTAGGATCCACATAAACTTTGTTTACAAGTGCATCAGAGAGCATATTATAGAATGTTCATTGTTCGAATAATAAATGGATGATTCATTCAATTGACACAAAGTGAAGTAAGCAGAAGCAAATAAACACCATAGACCAGTGATTCCCAAAGTGGGCGCCACCGCCCCCTGGTGGGTGCTGCAGTGATCCAGAGGAGCAGTGATGGCCACACTTTTTTTGTATTACATTCTATTCTGAGTTCAATAAATAGTTTCATAATTTCCAGGAGGCGCTAAGTAATATTTTTTCTGGAAAGGGGGCTGTAGGCCAAAAAAGTTTGGGAACCACTGCCATAGACAAAGACTATAACCATGTAAAGGAAAAGCAAAGCAACTATAAAACAATGTAAAAGTGAATGTATAATATTACAAAGAACAAGCATGACTCTACAGAAGAGATATGAGAAGATGCCCCTAAACAAACATTCCTTTGTTTCATATGTGTGCAATATTGCATAAATTTTCAGACTTCTAAAATATATTAATTATTTCTACTGAAAGATTTTTTCTCTTCTTTTTTCCCTTAAAAATATTTTTTGTTATATAGGATCACTCTTGGGGAGGAGAAATAGAGATAAATGCAAGAGGATATTTAGGTGAGATAAAATAAAAGACAAAAATATATTTTAAAAAATAAATTAATATTTTGAATGTCTCTGTCATAAACACAATATAAATTGTTACTATAGCTTTAACAACCAAATATAGAATGTTGAAAAAAAGCAGTTTGGGTTGGTAGTTTGAAAGATAATTGAAAAGTTACTATAAATTGTTTCTCCCTATGGAATTAGGGAGAAGATGGATATTATATATGATCTAAGAGGATCTAGAAGGAATATGTGTAGAATATAGAGAAGAAAGAAACATGAAAATTCTCTTCAGAACTGTCATAAGAAATATTATAAAAAAGCTTTATAAGTCAAATTCTATAGAAGGTTTATGAGAACCTGGCAACTCCAATGAATATTAGAAAGACTGTTTCCTGAGAGAAAAAAGAAAAGATTAATCAAGATTATTTCCTGAGACTGTATTTAATTTTTTTCTTCAGGAGAAAAATGAAGAAGATTCTTATGAGACTGTAATCAATATATTGAATAAAACTGTGTGCGATGAGATTCAATGTGCAATTCTCAGAGTAGTATTTGGCTTGTAACTCCAATTTTCAAGACCCCTTTGTATTACTATTCCTTAGAATAATACTGCCCCCCAACCCCATAAAATTTTTATTCTCCTGACCTATTTTTAAAAACCTTGAGAAGAGTTTATCTATATCCTGGGAAACATGACAACCCTAGGAAGAAGAGCAAGATAAGCTGAAGGAAAAAAGAACAGAGAGTTTCAAAAGTATCTTTACTGTCCTAAGCTGAAAATCACATGATAGTCATGGTTTTTTTTTTTTATCATGGAGGTCTTCGGTGGTTCATAATGTTGAAAATCACATGCTCAAGATCTGAAATGTCACAAACCATCCCCCCATCTCCTCACCCCCGAATTGGACAGAGGAAAGGAGGAGAATCTTGCTTCAGGATCATTATAAAAGTCTGTGATTGTTTATAGGGGGCCAGCCCCCTATATGGTTTTGGGGTCCATGTTGGTGGCATAGGATGGTTAAGGCAGGAAAAAGAAAATGAGAACAACTAGACTAGTGGTTAGCCCATGCTGTTCCGAATTCTGCAGGCTTGGGAGTTTATTATATACTGATTTCAAGCAAAGAACACAAAAAGAGTCACCGTTGTAAGGGGGTAATAAATCACACATAATCCATTGAAGTCTAAAGAATAAAGGTGCAAAGACAAATGGTCAAATTTCAACCACCAACTTAGTAGGGGATAATTCTGAGAGAGGAAATACCCCATGGAGATGCTCACCAGTCAAATCCTGCATTTGCCCAAATGAAGTCCAGACTAAAGGAGCCAGTTCTAATCTGAATAAGCAATCTTATCTAAGTAACATTTGTTAGGATTCAGGCTTCTCAATTATCAAGGAAAGGAATCATTAACTCAGTAGATGCTGGTCTGCCACTTCAAAGCTCTCCAACAAGAATTCTAAGAAAGGTGGGGATCAAAGACTGAGACAAAAGAGGAGCCTCAGAATTTTATCTTAGATGGCACATTCTGTCTGTCCTGACATGCAGTGCAGAAAAATCATACACACAGTTTTATTTGTCGATGATTTTGTAATGGGATCCAGATAAAATATCTGTTACAGACTCTGTTTCTCTAAATGTCTCCTAATCGCCTCTTGGAGGCATCAAGTTGATTTTGGATTAACCTACCTGCTGGTACCAGAGCTTTTCAGGGCTCAGGTGACCAGGACCAAACACAAAGACTGCCTCAGTCTGGATTGGTCACGTAGGGAATCCAGATAACAGGCCCTAAATTTGATCCTATTTCTCCAATGGCATTTCTACATCCAACGGCTCTCAACAATTGTTCATAGAAGGAGAGAGGACATGTTTGCCTGGAGCAAGCAGCTTGTGTGGCCAAAATCCCTTTTCCTTCCCTTCTCCTCCCCCTTGCCCCCTTCCTCACTGTCTGCTGTTTTCTCCAAATAAAGTCGCATTTTTTCTGCCAGCATCTTATCTAAATATCCTCTCTGCTCATTAGAATGATTTCTAGGGAGTGCTAGCTCCCCCAGAATTCTACTCCACTCAAAACTGAATGTTGTGAGACCCATTTTCCAGTCAAGTAAAAAGAATATTTACTTTCTACTTTGTATTGAAGGTTCAAGGTGACTGGGACTATGAATGTTTGCCACACTCAAAATATTGTAAATTATTTTATATGTCTTTGTTTTAGCACTGCTTTCATTTGTTAATAAATTATACATATAAATTTGTATATATAATGTAAAAATGTATATAAATATAAAAATGTTCATATTTATTTAATTGTAGGGAAATAAGAGTAATCTATGGAAAAATTTGCTACAAGTCATTCAGTAGTTAATACTGAATAAACTGGGATGGAGGCTTGAGATGATTAATTAGTGAGAAATAAATTATAATTTCCAAACATGTACCTATATCAGGCTAGAGCAAGGGAGGATAAAAGTAAATCAGAGAATAAGAAAAGTGGCAGACCAACAAGTAGCATAGAAAGTGAGGTAGTGAGGGATAGCATATCCTTATATAACCTAATTACAGAAGAGAACATGTCCATCCTTCCCAATTTGCTATATATCTATGTCATCTCATTCAGAATGTAAGCTCTTTGAAGGCAGTAACTATTTTGTTTTTATCCTTGTATTTTCACCCAGTGCTTAATACAGGTCCAGCTACCGGTAAATGCTAGTTAGCAATATGAAAATGATCATCACGATCCATAGAGTTAACTAAAGGAATTCTTTTGGAATCATTATGGTATGGAGAAAATATTGAGCCAAGTGTTAGGAAAATTGATATTTGAATACCAGTTCTGCTCCTAACAATACCTATGGTCTTGGGCAAGTGGTTTAAATTCTCTCTATCTCAATTTCTTCATCTGTAAAATAAGGAGTTTGGGTAAGATCTTAAAAGTTTATTCTAGCTCTATGATTCTAGAAATTCTTTTATTAGTTTAAAAGTCCTTTTGAAGCTGGATTTGTTCTTTAAGTTTAGATAGAAGAGAAAATCTGGGATAAAGGAAAGAGCATGGGAGTTAAAATTAGAGCACGGAGATTTCCATTCCAACTCTATTCTTTATAAACCTCTGGCATTTATTAAGGGTTGGAAGTGTTGCTCAGAGTTCTAAATCAATTTAAATAAATTGTCTCATTTGAACCTCACAGTAATCCTCTGAAGTAGAACCTGGTAATGTGGGGTAGAATTTTGACTTGTAATTTCATTTGGGTAGAGAATTTCCAATATGAAAATTCCCATTACTTTTATAGTTTAATCGATTCGACTTAGAAATTAAGTGTCTTACCCATGGTCACTTAGCTGTTGTATTTCAGAGGCAGGATGCAGGTCTTCCTGATTCTGAATGTTATCATGCATATACATGATTAATTAATGATAGATATGATTTTTTTAATTAGGAAGAAATTATCCAAATCATACTAGACCCAGGGAGGATAAAAGTAAACCAGAGAATAAGAGAAGTAGCAGCTTAACAAGTAGAGTATTGCAAATCCTCATATTACCTAAATACACAAAGGTAACATGCTTCCTCTCAAGAAAGGTTTTTATAGTTATCATTATTCCCATTTTATGAGTGAAGAAATTGAGGCTTAAAGAGTTTAAGTAACTTGACCATGACCACAAAATTAGTTAAGTACCAGATGTTGAATTTGGACACAGTTCATTCCTAATACCAGGGACAGCGCTCTTATTACTACACCTGTAATTTACTAGATGTGTGACTATGGGCAAGATAGGGTTTAGAACTCAGGTTTGACTGGCTCTCAGGCTAGCCCTCTTTCTGCTATAGCAGGCTGCTATTTAAACTATTAACTGTTATGCAGATGTAAGGTACTATACTAACATCTGGTTTTTATTCAACTGAGGCATCTCTATATTTAAGTCTGCCCTGGCAAATTGGCTCCTTATTTAGATGGCATGAAAAAATGCCTATGTCCAAAATACTATTTCATTGTCTCTATTGGTTCTCTGCTGTGTTCTTATTAGGATTTTAGAATTGGCAGTTAAAAGTTCAGTTGACTACAAAGTTGATCCAAATGTCTTGTGGATCAGCTATGGCATTAATTTGGTTTAATATTAATATTTTAGACATTATTCATGGCAAGGTTAAAAATATAATGAAAATCAAATGAAGTACATATGTTCTGGCCAATTTTTTAACAAACAACTCAGACATTTAAAAAAAATTATTTTTGAAAAAAAATGGCATGTCCATTCTCATAGTGAAACTAAGTACAAGTTAAGAGCATATTCTGAAAGGAATATTCCTTATAAGATCAAGATTTGTCATTTATTAAGCTTAAAATTAATCCACTTTTACTGAGAATAGGTCAAAAAGGCACTTGAAAGGATGAAAAGGTATTGGTTTTGGATCATTTTAATGCTAAAATTCATATTCAGATGACTTACAAAAGACAAACTAGTAATTTGTTCACCAATATTCTGCCAACTCTGATATTAAAGAAACAATATATAATCCAGTGAAAAATAAAAATGGTTTTAGATGTAACCTGAATCTGTTTTTCAAACCAGAAAAATTGTGCAAGGAAGCATGTTCTGATTTATGACAGGTTTATTTCGTTGAACTTATGATGCTTCTGTCTGTCAGACTTTCTTGTAGCAATATTCATCTCAGTAAAAAGCAATGATCATACAGATTCTATTCAACCAATAGCAATGGATGACATCTCAACATCATAAAATCATAGCTTCATAGATTTAGAGCAGGAAAGGAACTTAGACATCTAATCCTAAAGTATTCATTCACTTTTTACATGAGCTGTAATCCAAATCAAATGACTTAGGTTCCAAAAATATTACATATATTATCTCATTTAAGCCTCATAAAATTCTAGGAAGCTCTTCATGTGTTATTATCCATACTGAGGAATGAAAATTTAAGGGACATTTCCCTGGTCACATAGCTAGCAAGTGTCAGAGGCAGAATTCAAACCCAGGTCTTCCTGACCTTGAAGTATACCAAAGATTACAGCAAGCTATTTTTTTTATGTCAAATTAGAGATAATGTACGTAAAGTTCTTTGGGAGAGGGAAAAAGGGAACAAGCACTTATTAAGCACCTACTATATGCTAAGCATTTTACATATATTATCTCATCTTATTTTGTTGTGGGAGAGCTTTAAGGTAAAACCCAAGATCCAGACAAGTTTCCCTTGTTAAGAATAAATCCAATAGCTAGCTTAAAAATAAAAGAGATTTATTCATTTGAATGTAAGTCAAATGGTTAAGTCAAATGGAATGGCTGAGGGAGGCAGAGTGAATGGAATGCTGCCTCCTAGAGGAGATGTGTTTTGGACTTTATATACCCTTTTGACAATAGGGCCTACATGACTAGAGATGGGTTGATGATGGCATGTAACTGGGTCTCTGGAACCCAAGATGAGTCATGTGGTTACGTCCTATGCCTCAAAATCAGCTTAAAGAATAATCAGATATCTGGGATATAACAGATGCTTATCAAGAGCAAGCTGGAAGAGCAAGCTGTACCTATCTGTGCTCATTAAGAATGAGGGAAAATCCAGAGGGGATATTGCTCTCAGCTTGAAGTCACCTTCCCTTAGCCCTGTAGGAATGCAAGGAAAAATTAGTCTTTTATATACTCTCTGACCTGGGACTCTTTCTGGGGTTTTGGGGTGTCTAATGGAAGCTGGTACCCCCATATCAATTTTACTTATAAAACTATATATGATAGTTGAAAAATCTGAAGCCCAGGAAAATCAAAAGTTTTAGAATTCTAAAAGGAAAGATCCTTTATAGAGAAAAATTATGCATCTGACTCCTTAGGAAGGAAAATATGAAGACTAGGTAAAGACAGTTCCCAACAGATTTAGACTTTCATTTACAGTGTTAGGCAATGCTGTTCTTGACGAATAAAGGAATGTGGGCCTTTCTCACCTCATATAGAGAGTTATATTATTTATTCATAGAATATTGGGACTGGAAGAAACCTGAAGATCATCTAATGTATGTTTCTGATTTTAGAGATGAAGAAACTAAGCCCCAGATAGGTTAAGCAATTTGTCCTAGATCACATAGCTGGCTAATGACAGAACTGGAAGTGGAATTCAGACTTCTTCATTTCCAATCTAGTGCCCATTTCATTACCATGACCCTGCTTTTCTGTCTCAGTTCAAGGTATTTCAATCCCAAAGTGGCCTTTTCTTTTTTCCTTCTGTTAATGGATCAAAGGATGGCATCCAAAATGTAAGATGATGTTACCTCAGGGCATTTAGGTAATGGGGGGGGGAGCAGGGGTGCTGAGTAGCAGGGAAGAAAAAGGAAGGAGAAAAAAAATACCCAACCTTGGACAATTGTTATTCCAATGAGTAAAACCTCAGAGGCTGCACAGCCAGTCCCCTTCTAAGAGCAAAGAAGATCAGTTGGCTGCTCACATAATCAACTTGTGGATAAAAGTGTGTTTATACAGCTGGATGACTCTATAAGGAGCCAGAGCTGAAAACTGGCTGCTAGCAAAGTGTTGGCAGGCACAAGCCCTGACATGTGTTTCCTGTTAAAGAGGATGGACTACACTAATGCTATCCCTCTGGTCTCAGAGCCCATATGCCTGTGTATCATCCCAGGTCTCCAGGTGATGACAGCCAAGTCACTTGGTAACACATCCTAAGGGGATGTTCAGATCTGCTCTCATCTGTGATTTGAAAGTAAAATTTTGCGTCCAATTTTGTTGAGTGAGGTTATTAAAAGCACACTGAAAACCTTGGCTCCCAAAACAACTTCAATTCTGCAGTGAAAAAGTAATGAAGAATTTTGTCAATTCTCTCTATTCCAGTCCTCTAGACTCTTGATTTCTTTTTTATTTTTCTCTTCTAGTTGAGCAAAATCTTTAGATAAAAAAGGTACCCTTGATTTATGAAGGAAGGCAGAATAATGCATTGGGTTCCTCTATAGCATTTTAGCTACCTTGGCAAGCATATTGAAAGACATCTAGAGTACTATATTCAAAACTAAATTCATGAAAGTGAGCCTGAGAGCTTGAAGTTAACAAGGGAATATGGCTGGACAGGGCATGTGTTGTGGAATTGGAGAAAACTAATATAAAAATGTAACCTGGACAGACTCACTAACCCCTGTGACACTGCCTCCATGAACAAGAGAAAAGACTAAAGTGTCCGGGTCTAGCCGGACACAACTGAGGGGTCCGGGGAAACAGCAACCTAAGAACCCATAGGGAAAGAAGAGGGGAGACCTCGCGTGCAAGACAGAGTCGTTTGGATGGATGCAAGGCTCGTTTATTGCAGATCTATGACAAGAATATATAGGCTGAGGGCAGAAGGGGGTCGGCAGATACTAAGGGGAAAGGAACACGGAAAGGGAGCATAGAAAATCTCTGGTGGCCTCTTACTGTCTCCAAGCATGGCTGGGCCTATGATCAATATCTTATCTTAGAAGAGTGAATGATATCTATTCTTAGAAGAGTGACTATCTTATCTTAAAGTCTTGGTTCCTAACAATTCCCCCTTTCTTTTTTAAATAGAAAGGCGTAAGGAATAAGTTTATTAACCTTTGGTCGTTGTTCAATCCAAGTCTGTCTTAACACCAGAAGTTTTTCCTAAGACACCTTGTGTTCCCTGGTCAATCCATAAGTGAGATTGGCAGCGATGGCCCCTGTCTTAGGCTACACAGGGGGAGTTACTCAACCATCAAGGGTTGAGGACCTGTGCTACTCCCGTCATTGGGTTACCGCCCTGCTAGAAAACTGCAAACGAGTGTCACAAGGTTGTTCTGTGTCCATCATCTCAATACGATGGTATTGAACCATAGGGAACTTATCAAGGGCTGAGTTAACGTTAGTTTTGATGAGTTTCATTAGACGTTGGAAGGCCCAAGGGCCAAAGGTTAAGATCAATAAAAATATAAAGAGAGGTGTAATAATAGTGGGAATTAAAGTGGAGAGCCAAGGAGAACCTCTGAGAAGGGTATTAAACCATCCTTCCTGTGCCTCGGCTTCCCTTTTCCTCTGGGCTAGCCGTTCACGCAACTTTGCCATAGATTCCCTTACTACGCCAGTATGGTCAGCGTAAAAACAACATTCCTCTTTGAGGGCTGTGCATAATCCCCCCTCTTTTAAAAAAAGGAGATCAAGACCGCGCCTATTCTGTAAGACTACCTCTGACAGAGAAGTGAGTGATTGTTCCAGGGCTGTGACAGACTTTTCGAGGGCTTCTAAATCGGTTGTCATGGCCATCTGAAGAGCGGCCAAGTGTTGGGTCTGGAGAAGGGCAGTAGTGCCAGTGCCAATGCCTGCAGCAAGACCGCCGAGTCCTAACAGGATAGCTAAAGTAGTAAAGGGTTCCCTACGTGTTCTAGGAGAGGGGGAGAGGAGGGAGGCCACACTATCGTCTGTGTGGAAAGAGATACGTGGCCATAGCTGGACAAGAACACAGAATTCAAAGGAGGTATTGAAAACTAGAAGAGATATACAAGGGGTGAGGCCAGTATTGCAAGCCCAAAAGCCATTATTCGGGGCTTCCAAAAAGGAAGGGGAAGGGGGGAGGTCAAGGGTGGAGTTACATAAGTGGGCATGAGATCGGGGAATGGTGCCTAAACAAAGGCCATGGCCAGAGACTTCAGCAAGAGTGAGACGGCGAGAAAAGGCAGCGCAGCGCGGGGAAGCTAGAACTGTTTCATTGGGTTCTGCCATATAGGCAATACCTTCATAGTAAGGGGGTTGTGGACTCAGACAGAGCCAGCACTTAATCGTCAAATCTGGCCTGGAGGCGTTCAGGGCAGTATAGGCACCTGATACTAGAGATAAAAATCTGTCTGCTATACCGGGAATATTTAGGGACCCTTGCTGTGACTGGGGCTGTAACTGGGAGGAGGTATTCGGAGATGAAGGGGAAAAAAGGGGAACCGATGGGATGGGGAGAGACGTGGGAGCTGGTAATGGCTGGGGGTTAGGGGAAAAAGGGCGTCGTTGATCCGAGAGGATGATGTTAGGACCAACAAAAACAATGAGGGGCTGCACACGGAGGCGGAGGGTGAAAAGAAGAACATCATCAAAACCGCCCTTCTTATAGAGTCGTAAACCCCAAGTCAAGCCATCTGTCCATTTAACACTTCGTTTCCCTGTGTTGGTAAATGTGATAATGAGGGGATTACAATTAGGAGGACTGGGGGTGCACACAGATGGACGGGATAGATTGCGGGTTATTGATATCAAGTCCTGGTTCACCTGGATCCAATATCCAGTGCCAATTGTTTCACATCCCCAGGCTGCACAAAATCCGTCTGTCTGGTCCCCACAGTGTGGTGGCTGATCAAAGCCAGAGCAGCCATATAGAGGAAACTGAGTGTATTGAGTCCAGTAATCCGGGAGGCTAGGCACGCCAGGGAAGGTGGGGGCGCAGTAGTGGATTGAGGACATCTGGGGGGCGCCTAGGGCACAAAGATCAACCGGAATGGAAGGAAACCACGTCCATTGGGGCCATTGGGAAGAAGAAACGGAGGTAATGATGGCTTGATTAACTGGATTGATGATGTCCCATCGTTGTTGGACCAGGAGATGAGGACTGGAAGTGGTGACCGGAAGGAAGGTGGAGTAGATGATGTAAACTGCCAGAGAAAACGAGTTCAGGATCTGAGGTCCCATCTGTGATGTTGTCAGGGTTGTGGTTCTGAAAAAGAAAGAAGAAAAAAACTTCTCAGGGACAAAACCCTGGCTTAGAAGGGTTAGTATCAGGGGCGAAAGGTTTAATCAGTCTAGATGGAATCCAACGGGCATTATTAGCCGCTTTATCAAAAATACAGGTGGAGCCCTTTCCCCAGATAATGACAGGGTCGGGGCCACACCAGAGGCCCGTGACGGGGTCACGCCAAAGGACGGTGGCCAGATTAGATGAAGTATGCGGATTACGGTGGCGATCAGCAGCAGAACGCCCTTCGGCATCCAGCCTGAGGAAATTGAGAACAAAGAGGGCGTGAGCAAGAAGCAAAGTCTGATTGCCACTTAAGGGATAAAGAGTTTCTTGGGCTTTGAGTTTGAATTTTGTCTGGGGCAATGCTAAAGCCTCAAGCTTGGAGCTGTGTCAATGAGGGGGATGGGGAATTGACTATGGGAATGGAAAATGATAACAGTCGGGGATGGAAGGCCTGGCTGTAAAGCCCCCATGGGTAGCATGGTCTTATTGACCTCACATAGGTCCTGTAGAAGTCTCCATTTCCCTGATTTCTTTTTAATAACAAAAATAGGTGTATTCCATGGGGAAGTGGAAGGTTCAAGGTGTCCAAGAGAGAGCTGCTCCTGCACTAGCATTAGGGCAGCTTGAACCTTCTCAGATGTTAGAGGCCACTGGTCAATCCAGACAGGAGAATCTATAGGGGGCCATCCCTCTATATGATTTTTTGGGGTCCAGAGCGGCGTGGTGGCATAGGATGGTTAAAGCAGGAGAAAGAAAATGAGAACAACTAGACTAGTGGTTAGCCCATGCTGTCCCAAAGTCTGTGGGCTTGGGAGTTTATTATATACTGGTTTCAAACAAAGAACACAGCTATGAAGGGGTAACAGATCATACATAACCCATTAAAGTCTAAAGAGTAAAGGTATAAGTACCAAGACAATGGCCAAATTCCAACCATCAATTAGTAGGGATAATTCTGGGAGAGGAAATATTTTTATGGAGATGCTCACTTATTGAGTTCTGTCTTCCAGGATTATAGGCACCTGGACAAATAAAGTCAAGACTAAAAGCGCCATACTTATCTAAGTATGCAGACTTATCTTAAGTAATGTTTGTTAGGGTTCAGGCTTCTTAATTATCAAGGAGAGGAATCATTAACTCAGTAGATGCTGGTCTGCCACTTCAAAGTTTTCCAATAGGAGTTCTAAGAAAGGTGGGGATCAAAACTGAGTCAAAAGAGGAGCCTCAGATTTTTATCTTAGATGGCCCATTCTGTCTGCATTCCTGACATGCAGTGCAGAAAAATCATACACACAGTTTTACTTGCCGATGATTTTGTAATGGGATCCAGATAAAATATCTGTTACAGACTCTGTTTCTCTAAATGACTCCTAATAGCCTCTTGGAGGGATCAAGTTGATTTTGGATTAACCTACCTGCTGGTACCAGAACCTTTTGGGGCTCAGGTGACCAGGACCAAACACAAAGACTGCCTCAGCCTGGATTGGTCACATAGGGAATCCAGATAACAGGCCCTAAATTTGATCCTATTTCTCCAAAGGCTTTAATACATAGAACGGCTTCCCACAAGAATCGGACTTCCAGGTGATCTTATCAGCCTGGATTGCAGGGGGATCAGTGACCTTTATAAAAAAATTTTTGACCCAAGTCCTCCTTTATCGTTTTGGGCTGGGGGGGATATTGGGTGTAAGATGCCTTGTTCGTTCTTGCCAAGGCCTTTGCCTGGGAGGTACCCAGATTTCAGCATCATGGTGGTGACAGCATCACTGGGGCTAACCATAAGGAGCCGCATCTGGGCCAGAATATCCCTGCCCCAGAGATTAACGGGGAGTCCCACGACTACATAGGGACAGGTAGTGCCACTATTGCCCTCAGTATCTTGCCAATGGAGGAGCTTAGTACTTTGGAGGGTATCTTGGATCTGACCTATTCCTGACAGGTGGGTGGCTGAGGGTTGAAGGGGCCAGGCTCGGGGCCAATGAGCCTGGGAGATGACAGTAGAGTCTGCCCCTGTGTCCAGCAGCCCTGTGAAGGTTTTTCCTTCGATCTTTAATTGCAGAGTGGGTCAGGACTCAGTAAGTTGTTGTACCCAATAAATGTTGGAAGAGCCGGGTGAGGAAGGACCTCGTTTTTGGGCTGCGGCAGGAAAATCGCCTATCATGGGGAGGGGGAGGGCCTGAGCTAAGCGTTTACCGGCAGGAATGGTAACCGGACCGTGTGGAGATTCTATGATAAGTTTTATCTCCCCTGTGTAGTCGTTATCAACAAGGGTGGGATGCACAACTACACCTTGTAAGGTGGTGAGCGCCCTGCCGATGACCAAGAAAAACATGCCAGGAGGCGGTGGTCCGAATTTGCTGGTGGGGAGGACTACCGGGCCTTCTTCAGGGGTCAATATTCGGGTGGAGGCGGCACAGAGGTCCAGACCTGCGCTGCTGGCTGTGGCTCGAGTAAGGGAACTGGGCAGGGGCTCCCGGGGGAGCCCCGCATCCCGTTTCCCGACATTGGGGAAAAGTTCTGAGGTTTGGCTCGGCAATCTCGAGCCCAGTGCCGACCCTTTCGACATTTAGGGCAAACGCTGGGAGGTGGTCTTTGGGCTAGAGCCTGAAGGGGGGTGGGAGTCTGGTTAGAGGGACATTCACGGGCGAAATGGCCAGGTTGCCCACATTTAAAGCAATTTCAGGGGGTGGTGGGCGAGAGGCCTGAATGGCTGCCCCGATGGCTAAGGAGATGGACTTGTTTAGTTTGTGGTCATATGCATCAATATCACTGCATAGGCGGATCATCCCATTTAGATCAAGATCTCTAGCTTGCCCCTTTAAGGCTGCCTTACAGGCAGAGTTAGCGTTTTCAATCGCTAGATGTCTAACCACTGGGTTGTCTGACCCATCCTGACCTAAGACTCTCTCAGCAGTTTCAAGGAGTTTTGCAACAAACTGCGAGTAGGGCTCATTGGGTCCCTGAAGGATTTTCGAGAGAGGTGCTGTAACAGAGCCAGTGGCAGGAACTGCCCGCCTTGCGGCCATAGCGGCGTGCGCCGTTTGCATGAGTAAGCCGGGAGGCAGCCTCATCTGTTGGTTTTCTAATGCAAAGTGGTCACGGCCGACAATCTTGTCCAATTAGCTGTCTGGGCATTTTTTAAGTTAAGCCTAGCTTGATGTTCTGCCCTTTCTAAGAACTCTGCCTTCCAGATTAGAAATTGCCCTCAGGATAGGACAGATTGCACAACTTTGGTCCATTCTGAGGGGAGCATGTGTCCCTCTCCTCCAAGCCCTTCTAGGATGGAGAGTGTAAAAGGGGCATTCAGGCCATAATTTTTGACTGCCGAATGCAGGTCCTTAATGTGCTTAATTTTTAATTTTTTATAAATTGGCCAGTGATGGTGAGGGAGGCCTGAAGTATCTGCGGCCCTGGAATTTCCACGGGATCCGCTTTCCTCCTCCCCCTCTTCCTCCTGCTCGGAGTCAGAGGAATCATGTGGGAGGGGGGTTTCTAAAGGAAGGTTTTCGGGGGCAATCTCTGTGGCCTGTTGTCTAGTAACGACAGGGAAAACAAGGGCAGGGTTCTTAGACTTTGTCATAGTTTTTGGCTGCACCGGCTTGATATTACAGTTCAGTGGCCGGAGAATGTTTGACTGCAAGTCCTGCAACTGATTGGTTAATTTATAAATCTCCCTCTGCAAGTCTAAGAACTGCCTAAGATCGGTGACTTGCTTTCTAAGCTGGCTTGTGGCTTCTCTAAGGTCAGCCGAACCTGGGAGAGCTGGAGAGGCAAGTTGAGGGATGGGGGATGGGAGGTTGTAGGGAGGAGGTCTATTCCTCAGAGGGCCATTGTTATGGTAGCGGGCTGTCTCCTCCTCTAGTTCTGTTTGATAAGCCGGATTAAGTGTGCTATCTTGAGGAGGGTCCCTGTATAGGACTGGATAAAGGCGTGGTCTGGGCTTAGAGGGAACAAGGGGCTCCTCAAGGGAGGGATTTTTGATAGGTTCCTCTGAAAGAGACGAGGGACGCTCATTCCCCTGGAGGGGCGAGCTCTGTTCTTTAGTCGAGTTTGGTTCTTCATTTTTTATCTTAGATTCTAAGATAGCATCCTCAGCCAAGCTGAGGAGGTGCGAGACTTGTTGACTCGTGTCGGCTTCTTTAAGGATGTCAGGAATCAAGCCATAGAAAGAAAAGTAATCATCTGGAATCTCCTTGCCGGCTCTTAAAAGGCCATTAAGTTCCTTACCTACTTTGTCCCAAGTGAGCGGATGAATGCCCGTGCTATGCAAAATGAGCCAAGGGCAGTGCTGCTCTATAAAGCAGAAAAACCTGAACAGGTCCTTCTTTTTTACTCTAATGCCTCTCTCCCTAAGACTATGTTTTAGTTCAGTCACGAACACTGTTTCCTTCGAGAGTGTTTTTCCCATCATGCACACGTATTCCTTCTACTTTCCTAGCACGCACACACACACACCTTTTTTAGAAACACTCTTGATTTTTAAATGCCTATGGGGGATGGGACAACTTACCCTACCTCGAGGCGTCTTGCTCAGCCTCTACCCGTTACGTATCTTCGCGGCCGCGACAGCTGCTCCTCAGTTGTCCGGTAAGCCGTGTTCGCTGTGCCTCGCGTTGGGCGCCACTGTCCGGGTCCAGCCGGACACAACTGAGGAGTCCGGGGAAACAGCAACCTAAGAACCCATAGGAGAAGAAGAGGGGAGACCTCGCGTGCAAGACAGAGTCGTTTGGATGGATGCAAGGCTCGTTTATTGCAGATCTATGACAAGAATATATAGGCTGAGGGCAGAAGGGGGTCGGCAGATACTAAGGGGAAAGGAACGCGGAAAGGGAGCATAGAAAATCTCTGGTGGCCTCTTACTGTCTCCAAGCATGGCTGGGCCTATGATCAATATCTTATCTTAGAAGAGTGAATGATATCTATTCTTAGAAGAGTGACTATCTTATCTTAAAGTCTTGGTCCCTAACACTAAAGGAAACATTAAATAAGTTAATTTATTCTCTTGTTGCAGAATTGTGCAGGCTTCCCCTGAGACAACTTTTTGAAGTGCAATCTCAGTTTTAATCCATGTGAAATAATAAGAAAAAATTTCAAACAAACTCCTTAAATTTAAACTATTCTGAGACTGTTGAACCCAAAAGGAGATTCAATTAAAGGCAATAGTATGAAAAGAAAATTGATGAAATATAGAAAGGCAATGGTTTTTGCAAGAAGTGAGTTTGACCACTTAAAAGGTTAGTAAAATCAAGTCTGTTATCTCTGTCTTAGGCTCAGAAGGCGGCCCTCAGTCCTGGATCTTTCAAGAACTCAATCTGACTGCTTTACATAACAAGAAAAGGGTTAATGATGAAAATAAACAAGGAATAGGATAGGAAGGAGGGCCAAGGGTTCCTCTATTACTACAAACTCTAGACTCCACCCTCTGCTTTAAGGGATCTACCTTCTGATCTTGAAGCTAACACCCTGACCTCTCTGTGCTGTAATCCCAAATCCCTATTCTAGCTATCCTGTCTAGGCCACTCCAAAATAGTCTTTGATAATGGCAAAATAGTTCTAGTTCCTGAATTAGGCCAATGACCAAATGGCAGGGTCAGAGACCCTAGGCAACAGCCTACAGGGTTTTGCTCAGTACAGACTGGTAAAATTATCTTCAGGCTAGACTTCTTATCAGGAACAAATTGGTATTTCAAAGTTCAGGACAGGAACCAAAAGAAAGCTATGTTCAGAAGCTGGGAAAGGCTGGTCCACAGGCTCAACCACATGGGCAACTGCTCTTCCCTCAGACCAAAGGTTCACTTCCAGGAAGTTGTCACTCCAAAGTTCCAATGCCCCCAGGAACTTAAGCAGCCCCTCCCAGACTTCAAGCTCTCTTTTTTCCTCCCCTCTCTTTAGATTCCAAGCCTGATTTTATTACAAACTTCCCTTCCCTTCTTCTCTATTCTCACATTTTATCACTGAGGGAGGAGTAGGAGTAGGAAGTAGAGCAAAAGTCAGTAGCTTTCTCAGTCTTTTCATCCTAGCTCTGCTCTTGCGATTTGCAGGAAACATTAGGGGAGAGCAGCTGGGGTTTTGAGAGAAGTCTCCTCTGTTTCACCAAAAAGTCTTTTGTGGTTTTTGCAAAGTGGTGATCCTAGGAATGATTTGCAGTAGCTAGGAGTATGGTAGAAATTCAATTTTTTTTTAATTAACCATAATTGAGATAAGAGTCTATGGGGGTCCAAAAGTAGGCAGAAGTGAATTATTTCAAAAGGCCAGATTTAATTGCTTAAGGGCTTTTCTAGATAACTGCATATAGCTGGCTAGTATATGAATCTCAAAAAAACCCAAAATATCTTGAGATTATGAGCCTTTCAGAAGATGCATCCTAGCATCTGCCATAGAAACTTGACATAGAGAGTACATCGTAATTAAAGACTATCAGAAGGTAGGAAAGGTAACTCATCAGACACTCAGCAGAGCTGAAATCTCAGTCAGAGTAGTAGAGAATAATAATGCCCATTAGGGAGCAATGGGATAACCTTCCCCCCCCCCCAGAAGATACTAGCAATCAGCACAGCAATGGAAGTGTGTTGTCTATGGTCCCAGAGTTGTCTTTGTATGTGTTTCTCCTGGCATGCTTCTTGATCACATGTATTCACTGTACATATCACACACACACACACACACCCCAGTAATGGTATGGTAAACTTTGAGAGAGGGTACTCCTCAGAGTATAAGGGTGATCTTTTCTTGTTACTTTTCTTTGATTAAATGCCATTTACTTGATATTAACAGGTCCACTGATTGGTCTGGTAAAAATAAATAAGTGAGGGCTTGTTTAGCAATTCATGCTAAACATTGAAATGTCTCATTCCTTAAGATTGACAGATGAGGGGGAACCCTACTGACATCATTTTCAGATAATTTCCTTTACTGATTTTACTGAAAAGAACTCTAGGAACTCAAGGAAGTACTCAAAAGACAACCAAATTGACTATGAATTTGTCTTGCCTTTTTGGAGGACTGAATTTTAAAGAGGACAATCAAACTTTAAGAAAGGAAGGTCTATTCCTCCCCATCTCCTCCCCCCCCCCCAATTACTTACTCTTTGGTTTTTGGACTTCTCCCAAATGTTTGTGAATTCTAGTAAACTTGCTGTTTCCCCTTCTCAGTTTCTCATTGGGGAACCCAAGTAGCATAGTGCATGGTGCTGTGGCAGAACCCAGATTGTAATCTTTCTGACCATAATTAAAGATCCTTTATTATATCTACTTTGATAGTTGATTTTTTTTTAAGGTTGACACCTGTATGCTATAGAAAGTAATTCTGGCAAGACATCTAACTTAAAGACTTGGATAAATAGGTATATATTCTATTCTCAGTGTTCCAGAATATTAAGAATCTTTTAGGAAATATTCCTTTTGGAAGTAAGAACTCAGCCCAATTTCTCAAGAGATCTATGGTTTCTGGGGAGGGAAGAAGAGAAAGGTCCCAAGGCCTTTCCCCCTTTACCAGATAGTTTCACCAACCACAAATAAAGGAATTTCTCTCTCCAGATGCAAAGGAAGAAACAAAAATAGGCAGGGATGACTCAGGCAGGGATGACATCCTTTTGAAGATGCCTCAAGCTTCAATTTCTTAGCCAATCAAATAAAAGTGCTGGACTTGGAGTTAAGAAAATCATTTCTGACACTTGGTTAGCTACATGACTATGGGCAAATTGTTTTACCTTGTAAAGTTTCCATTTTATCTTTAAAATAGGTAATAATACTGCTAGCACCTGCCACAAAAGGTTATTGTAAGGTGCAAATGATATAATGTATTTGAAAAATGTTTTGCAAATATTAAAGTACTATATGCACATCAACTATTATCATTATATTGTTGTGGAAGAGTTTTGAGGTGAAACCCCAGGTTACCCTTTGCAAGAATGCAAGACTCCAAAACCAAGATTAAAAATAAAAAGAGAAATTTAAATTTGGAGGCGATGTTGAAAGGCTAGGAGACAGTGTTGCCTCCCTGAGGAGATGGGGTTTCTGGTTTTTATACCCTTTTGACAACAGGGGTTACAGGATATGGAAGGGGGGATGGGATGAATGAGGAATGAGGTAATCTTCTGAGGTTGGGAGGAAAAGGGATGATCAGTGGAATTTGATGGATGATAAGATTAGGCACCACTCAATGCTTATCAGAGTGGAACTGGGAGGTGCAAATCTATGTTAATAGAAGATCCAGGGAAAAGTCCACTGAGGAAGATGCTACTTTAATTTCTTATGTCCTCTTTGACCTAGAACACTTTTGGAGTTTAGGGTGTCCAGAGGGAAATCTGTACCCCTATATCAATATTATTTGTTTTATTAATTTGTTTTGTTCACTAATTGTTTTCTACCTTTTATTTACAAGTTATGTAAAATATTCCTTTGGCAATTTGATTTGTATTGCATTAAAACTTCAAATTAGCTCTGGAAGCATTGCCATTTCATCATTTTGGCACAATATAATTGCAAGTGCTGAATATTTCTCCAACTATTAGGTGGAGAAATTATTTATTTCTTTAAGGAGCACTTTGTAATTAAATCTACATTTAGGATTTTTGTATGCTTTGGTAGATTTCTCTCCATATTTTATGCATTTTGTAGTTATTTTGAATAGTTTTCCCCTTTCTATTATTGCTTCCTGTCTTTTATTGTTATTTTATAGAAATGCTGTTGATTTATGAGAATTTATTTTGTGGCCTTAAACTTTGCTGAACGTATTAATTATCTCAATTAGTATCTACCGACTTTCTACAATTTTCATAGTAAACCGTACATTATCATCAAATAGGGATAGTTGTATTTTCTCTTCACATATCTTTTTGCCTTTAATTTCTTTCTTGTCTTATTGCTACTGTTAACTTACAAAAAAACACAGAACTATTAAATAGTCATAAAGCAACTCTTTAATTAAGGGAAAGGGGGAACAGGGCCACTTGGCCTCTTATGCAGAGCTGCGCCTTGTGCAGAGTCCAGGATTGAACACTGCTTCGCTCTGATCCCTGACTCCCTGGGAGTGTCACCATGCTAGATGAGGACTCCAAGGAACAAAGGAAATTGGGGAACTTATATACCATTTGGGAAGATCCAGGGGCTGGGAAAGATGATTGACATTATACTGGTAAGGATGGGATTTACAATCAAGCTTGGGAAGGGAATCATAGCTAGAGGCTAGGGTGTAAGGGAAGGGGCTGCTTACACAATGGATATTAAAGGATGGTCCCTGCCCTAGTGTGTCTTCCTGAGAAAGGTCTTTGATACAATGGGGAAGACTATCCAAGACAAAAAGGTAGTTAGCATTTACCCAAGGGTCCATTATTCAGTCTGCAACTGCTAGCCTGAGATTCCCTTCAAGGTGGATTCTCAAGGGAACAGGGAACGAGCACAAGCTTTGAGAGTCTCCAACCTACAAGCTATTTCTAAAATTTGGGGTTCATCAGATCTCACTAAGCCACAAGTTTGGGGTCTCTAGATTCCACATGGACACTACCACTATTGTGAAGATAGAATTAACTCTCCCTTTGTCTATTTTTAGTTAATCAAATCAAGAACTTAAAGTACCCCTACTTAGTAGTGAGCTAACTATTAAGTAAGAGAATTCACAAGTCACTTACTAGAGAAAACTCTCACCTCCAAAGGGCACTGCCCAGCCTTGGGCAATGCTAGGTAAATTGGAAGACTGTAATTGGTTTCTGTGAAGAGAGGGAATAGAGAGGAAATGATGTGGAAAAGGGGGTATAAAAGAGACCAACATGGTCTGAGTGTCTCTTCCCTTCCTTGACTTTTGGAGAGACTCCTCCCTTGGATTCTGCATTGGTGAGTAGAGCTGAAGAGACATGCTTTTCCTTGGAGTCATTCTGCATTGGTGGAACTCTGGCTGAAGACACCACTGGGATTTCTGGCAGAAGATGCCACCAGGACTTCCACATGAAGATGGGAGCCCCTGCCAGGGGCTGAGCCAGACATCACCAGAGCAGCACTTAGGGCAGTAAGCTAGACAGGGCTCTGTCTCCTTCCTACATTTCCCTCTACCAATATTTCTACCTTGTTGTAAATAAAAACTGATAATAGTAATTTTGACTTAGGGGCTAATATTTTATAAACGGCAACAACTTTAAAAACTCTCATATTGAGTCAAACCTAAATTTAAATGTTATATTATCATTTCTAAAATTATATTAAAATTAGGAGAGTGTGGATCCTTGCTGTACCCTTTTAATGCAAAAACTTCTAGTATATTCCTATTCCATATGATGCTTATTTTTGGTTTAGATGAGCATTTTTGTGATACTAAAAATCCCATTGTGCCTATATTTTGTATGATTAGCATAAATCAGTGCTGTACTTTGTCATAGGCTTTTTCTGAATTTATTGAAATAATCATGTCATATTGGGTGGTTTTCTTTTTAATATGATTGATTATGTTAATTCATTTCCTAATGCCCTAGGAATGTTCCTGGACTTGCCAGAGTTAGGCCTGGCCCAGAAAAGACTACTTCCTTCTCAATTCCATATATATTCATTTCTAGTATTGCAGGAGAGCGCTATGGTAAAAATTCAAGGTTTGTGACAGGTTACCCTTTGCAAGAATGCAAGACTCCAAAACTTAGCTTAAAAATAAAAAGAGAAATTTATTAATTTGGAATTCATGTTGAAATGTCCGAGAGATAGTATGCAAGTGTAGAAACTGCCTCCCTGAAGAGATGGAATAAGGGAATTTTATGCCCCTATCACAGCAGGGGTTACAAGATAAGAAAAAAGGGGATGGGGTGAATTAGTAAAGAGGTTGGGATGTAAAGAGTTCTGTGAAATACAAAAGATGATTAGATTAGGTACCATCTGTTAAATTGGGTCAGGTTAGCAATTATGAATATGGAGTCTCTCTGTTGGAGAAAAAGCAGGCTGATTTAACAGGGGGTGGGGGAGGAGAGAGTAGAATTCCTCCTCCACCCCCTCTGGGAGCAGTTAAACTGTCACTCTTTGGATCAGGTATGGAGGCAGTTCAAGCTCACTAATTCAGGGCCTAGATGGTGAATTTATAGGGAATAATCCCACAGAAGTTATTAACTCTCTCTGTTTAAAATTCCCCACACCCTAGGAATAGATGAGGTCAGGTTGTTGTCAAACCAGATGACAGGCTCTTAGGACAGAAACTGCACCAGTTCTAACTTGGAAAGAGATTTTGGTTGGGTAATGTAATGTATACTGATGGTGAGCATACCCCAAATATATCTCCACACCGGCCCAGTATCTAACAAGCAAAGGGATTTAATGTTTTAGGAAGACAAGGTGAAAGGAAATGGGTTAGGTATGGAGAGGGAGGTAAGCTAACTAAAATCTTCAACAGACAGGTTGGCTACATATGAGCAACTAAGTCCTATCCTACTCCCTAAATAATCTTTCTCCTAATCTAAAGTAACTAAAATGAAAGTGAAAAGTAACTTGCTTGAAGGTCTATACAGAAATTAGCTATGATGCTGCAGTTGAGATACTCTCTCAATTGAAACCAGCAATGTAACACTCACCCCCCGGAGATCAGAGATGAGTGAACCAGCCCTTGAACCCACAAGGAGTGTGATCCAAGAGTCATTGCAAGAAGGTTTCCAACTGCCCTTGACTGCCTCCTCTCCTGGAGTTCTGGGAGGCACTATGGAATTCTGTGAGGCAGCTTTGACCCCTCTCAGGATCATGGATACTACACACCCAATGCTATCCAGAATGGAACCAGGAAATCTATATCTATGTGAATTGAAGGTCTAGAACAGTGATGGGCGAACTTTTTAAAGAGGGGGCCAAAGGAAAGGAAATGCTCATCTGTCAGTTTGTTTCTAAGGCAACTCTTTTGAAGTTTCATTGTATTGTATCCTACTCATTGTATTCATCAGATTAGGAATAATGTCTCAGGGCTGGATAGAACTTTTCAGGGGGCCTGAATCTGGCCCGTAGGCTGTAGTTTGCCCTTCAGTGATCTAGGGCAAAGTCCCAAAGGGGGCCTGGATGCTCCTAGAAGGGAATTTCTCATGTCCCCTTTGACCTAGAACACTTCTGGAGTTTGGGGTGTCCAGAAGGAAACCTATACCCCCAAATTGCTGGTACAACAGTGAAATCCAACTCCTCAATTATTTGACTCCTCTTGGACTCTCTTGAATCCTGCTCTAATACAAATGATACTGTTTTCCATGTCCATACTTACTTCTATTTTCTAAATGAACTAATTCATCCCTAACATGGAGTGGGGGCAAGAGTCCCCACTGGAGACCCCAAATCATTAAAGGGGGCCACATGAAGGATGTCTCTAAGCTTCATAGTATTAACTCTAAGATGGAAGGTAAGGGTTTAAAAAACAAAAGAGTGAACACTGTAAGTCTATGATCAATTCAACAATCTATGCCATATATCGCCTTCATCATTCTCACATCCTGTTTGTCTTTTCTCACAGTGCATATTCTACTAAATACTAATGCCTGCTGTGAAGATGTAGCCATGGAGTTTTATTGTTTTTAGGTAAAAAGAAGACAGTGTTGTGCTCTAGGCATTCCAGATTACAAAAAGCCATTTACTTTGTAAGTATATGAACAGAGAGGGGTAGCTTCAAGTGTTTTAACTCAAACTTTAGGACCTGTTCACTATCCAATTGCTTATTATTCATCCCAGCTGGACTCAGTAGCTTCAGGAGCCCCACCATGTCTTATAGGAGCAGCTGCCATAGCTTTGTTAGTAGTTAAATCTACTGATTTAGTATTGGGATGCCTATTAACCATAATGTACCCACATGAAGTTGAAGCATTTTTGCTAAGACATAGAACACAGGCATTTTCTGATCAAAGACTTGCAAGGTATGATGTGATCTTGTTAAGGTAATGAAAATATTACCTAAAACGTCGTACAGTTCTTAACCCTGCCACCTTGCTTCCAGATTTATAAGTTTCTGGAGAACCATTGCATAGTTGTGAATCTTTAGTGTCCATGCCTGAAAAACCCTGAGATAATCTCTTGGACACTCCTTTAGTCAACCCAGACTTGGTTTTATTCACTGATGGTTCTTCTTTCATGAGGGATGGCATATGCTACACTGGAGCTACTATAGTCACAGAATTTGCCACTGTGTGCTCAGCTTCACTGTCCTCAAATATAAGTGTTCAAAGTGCAGAACTGATAGCTCTAAAACATGACTGTATAATTGCCAAAGATAAGAAGGCAACAATTTACACGGATTCTAGATATGCATTTAGAATATGTCATGCAGTGGGTATTCTATGCCTCCAAAAAGGGGTTTTAACCTCAGCTGGAAAATGTATCACAAATGCAGAAATCATTAATGAAGTTCTTTCTGCTCTCCAGCTACCTGAAGCCCTAGCTGTAGTTCATTGCTCTGCCCATACAGGTGGAACTGACCCTGTTTCCAGAGGGAACCACTAGGGAAATACTACAGCAAAGGTCACTGCCTCTGAAGGACCTGAATTAATTTTAACTTTGGCAACTAGTAATGACTCAAATTTATCCTTTTCTTACAATGAACAGGAAGTGGAAAAATGGAAACAAAAGTTTAAAGCATAACAGATCAAAGGAGTATATGTGTCATCTGAAGGAAAACCTCTACTCCCTAGAAGTTTTTATTGCCAAATATGCTTATCCAGACTGAGAAACAGATTTAAGGCTTAAACAGTTATAAACTTGGGGAGATAAGGTATATAGATAGTGGTAACATTATCAGATAGAGAGAAAAGGAGAGTAGGTGAGGGCTTTGGCCTAGCAGAAGATACTGCCCTCTGAGGCAGATAGATGTAGGGTTTTTTCGAAAATTTTAGTTATAATTGGGATCTGGAGTATATTTATAATCTATTATAAGATTACTTTTACTTTCCTCCTTCCTATTTCCTATCCATATTTCCTAACAATAAACTAAGTGTTTTGCATTTAATGAACTGGTCTACTGGCTTTTGATCAAACTCCTGCCCTCCCCACCCCCAATTTAACTCTTCACACTCCCTGAATTAAGAAAGTGAACTATTTGGATAAAGCACCATATAAAAGCCTACAGAAACCATACACTGTATCAGAAAATCCAGAATGAACTTTGGGATGTAATGAATTGAACTAAGGGGGGCTCAACACATTTACTCTGAATGTAAACTCTAGTGCCAAAGGGGATTGCCCCAATTGGCTTTTTGTCAAAGTGCCTACCAATCATTGGTTTTGTTCTCTTTCTCTTTTATTTCCCTCTTACCCCCAAATTATTGTAATTTCTTCTTAGAAAGTACAACATTGTATGCACCTCTAGTAAGAGATCTTTAGAGATATAAGCTGGTTATGTGAAATGATTCACTGGGGAGACTAGGTACATAAATCTGGGAGATTTCAACATGCTCATCTCCCAAAAAAATCACAGGGGGGATTGTGTAAAGGAACTCCTTCCTCCCAGGGTTGTGAACTTTCTGCTCTTCCAAGCCAGCCCATTAGCGTGGCTAGAATGCTCCAAATAGACATTACAGGTTAAGAGCCCTAGGATTATGATCCGAAACTAATGGTTACAGGTCTGAGTCAGAGAGACTTTAATTTGTTCCTGAGATGTGATAGACCAGCACACAGGGAAAGGAAGTGATGCGGAGAAAAGAGGACTATAAAAAATGAGACTAGAGAGGAGATCAAGTTCTTCTCTGGAAGACTTTGGCTGGGAGTTTTTCTGCGATATGGCATTAGTGGCTCTGCCACTCTTGTGGGCACTCCCCTGGTCCAAATGATTTGAAATACTGAAACCTATAGTCTGATTAATTACCTTTCTCTCATATGGCCAAAACCATTTGTTTTCTGCCAGAACTCCTCCCAAAGATTGTTATTTGTTTATCTCTGTGTCAGTAAATGTAGGCTTTCCTACTTCCTAAGGCAAAGATGGAATCAGAGACATCATGGGGACTTTAATTTGTTCCTCAGTTTTGGCTCTCCTTGATTCTTCATCTGCTAATCTATTTCCATAGGCTTCAAAAGAATTTTCCTACTGATGCCAATTGACATGGATTATTGCTAATTGTTCTGGCTCCAGCAGATTCTTAAGCACCTGGTTGAACAGTTTGGAATGAACCAGGTCTTTCCCTTTGCTGGAAATCACGCTTCTTTCTTCCCAGATTTTCTCAAATATATGCACTACTCCCCATATATATTTGGAGTCAATAAAAATATTCCCTCCCCATTCTCCTAGTAGCTTTAAAGCCTGAGTACATATAGCTCATAGGTTTGAGATGACCAGGTACTTGGGAGGTGGCCTCTATCTTTGTCCCCATCAATTATTGCATACCCATTTCTCTTTACCCTCTAATACTTGTGAAGACCCATCTATGAATAGGTTCAGTTCCCCAGATAAGGAGGATTCCTATAAATCATCTCTTACTTTAGTCTGGGAAGATATATTTCCATATAATCATTCTCTATTTTCCGTGGTTCAACTTTCTGGTTCCCCACAAAAACATTGTAGGTTTTAAATTGGAATCTGATGTCAGAACTAGGTCACCTTTTTCTAACAAAATTGCTTTATATTTTAGTATCCTTGAGTTGGTGAGCCACCAGCCTAGCCATTGATGTAAGATTGTGAGAACCTGGTGGGGAGCACTAATCATTAGGCTTCTTCCAAAAGCTGACTTCCTTTTCTCTTCTACCAGAATGGCCTTGGCCACTACAGCTTGATCTCTACTCCTCTGATTTGTTCTTTAAGATAGATGTTTCCACCTCTGGCAGCCAGAGGGCAGCATATGCACATCCTTAGACATTTTTGGGCTATTTACTTCTGATAAGGATGTATAGGCCTTCACAGATTTTCTGCTGACCTGAAGTGAGGCCACATATTATTTTGTGTCAAGTAGAAGACTGCCCACTGCAAACAACAAAATTTTTCAAAAAAATCCTCCTATCAAAATTTGCATATCTGGGTGACCTCTTCCAGGCTCATAATTTGATCCCTAAAAGACTATCTCAGGAGATCTCAGCTAATTCTCCTTTATTTTCCCAACTGCAATGTTCTCAGGAATATCTTTGCCCCATTCTGACATTTAATGTTTGCCAGTCTTAGAATCAAGGTTTCTATAATTCTGTCAAATTCCGTCCAGCAGAATATTCCCCAGTTTTCACACTGTCAACCTGGCTTTGTCACTCTCCGACCTGAGATGTCTTGTAACCCAGAAAAAGGACCTGATCATGTATCCTCCCTCAAGACTTCTTCGACCTGGCTTGAAATGAAGGTATTTCAACCCTGCCAGAAAACTAGGATGGCTCAACCTTGCAAAACTTTCCCAAATCTCAGTGCTCAATCCCGCAAAATTTAAGGATGTCTCAACCTTGCAAATTCTCACCAGCTCTAAGAGATTCCACAATCTAGCCAGAGTTTTTCAATCCTGCAAATCTTTCAACAGGTGTACATATCTCCCTCCTGTTCCATCCCATTCCTCTGGATCTCTTGCATAAGCAGACAACACTACCATACTTGCTTTGCCCAGTTTATGGCTGGGCCCTGTGTAAATGGAATTAGCTCATCCTCATTCATCCTTTAGACTTTAGCCATCAGAAATAATGTCACCCCACCCAACTTAGAATTAAGTGGGGAGGGGAAAGTCTGTTACCTACACCTGACAATAAGTAACAAATCAAAAACAAGGGACTGCCCTTTGGGCAGTCCAAAACAATGTTGAGGCTGCCATTTGTCCACTTGAAACTGGAGGTGGATGCAGGAAGTGACAAAAGATGTTATCTTTTAAATATGATGGTAACTTCCTGTGGAGGTAGTTGGCTCTTTGAACTTGGTGTAGAAGGATCTCTGATGAGACCTCAGACTGCTTCCCTCTGAATTGTCATGTGGGTAAGTTAGGCTGACTTCCTTTCTCCTCCCTTGGCATTTCTGGAGGCTCTACCTCAGAGAGTCCTCTCTTGCCTCTCTAATTGTAAAAGGCCTTGTGGCTAGAAGCCTTGTTTAATTAACCTCTGTGCTCCTTTGCTGGGGCCTCTAAATTCTTACCTGGTCTGGATCTCTGGTCCTGGCCAGAGTTTCTCTCTCAATTTCCCTACCTTCAACCTTCCTAATTGTAAATAAACTTCCATAAAAGTCATCCTGACTTGGGTCTATTTTAATTTGAAATAGAGTTAATCCGATTTCTGGTGACCATACTTTAAATATCTAGTTTTTAACTCTTACAACCCCTCAAGGGACACTGAAAATGCATACTTTGGGCTCTGTACTCACCCTGCCCCTATAACACATCTCATACACTTACATCCAGAGAAGGACTCCTCATCCCTCTTTCATTAGGCGCTCTATATTTATAAATTCCTTTTGTAGTCCAAATCCAAATTCCCAAATCTTCACTGTCTTAGCACTTTTGCCTCTCTGAAATTCCCTTCAGGCTTGAAAGCAAGTGGGAAGTACCCAATTCCCCCTTCCAGGCCAGCAGCCATAAAAGTTTGGGTAACTCGCATCTCAAACCATGCCAAAAAAGGGGAAACTGAGGCTATTCACTGTTTCACAATCCTGAATGAACTCTTATCTGAGTGGGATGGAGTCATGAACAGTGGACCCTACAACTGCAATAAGTTCACAAACATGGACTTGAGAGGTCAAAGTATAAGACAACAGTTTATTCTTTTGTGAAAGGGACATTCCCCATTTTGGATGCTTAAGGAATATCAAGATATTGAATTCAAAGACCCACTTTGTAGGGTCTTCTAATCATAGAAACTCCTCCCTCCCCACCTCCCTTTGTTCTGGCCAGATGTCATAACAGGAATCTTCTTTGACATCTTTAAAAGATAAGTGAGTTAACTACTCCATCCCTTAAGGCCTTTGAAATTTTTAGTGGACTGGCCAAGGGTTTTTGTTTTTAGAGAAAGTGGGCGGGTGGGTTCTAAAAGGCAGGGAAAATACTAACTTCTCTTTTGGTTCTTGAAAATATTCCGGTGAAACACTTCTTATAAGAAAGACACAGGGGGCAGCGGTGTAGCTCAGTAGAGTGAGAGTCAAGCCTAGAGACAGGAGGTCCTAGGTTCAAACCCAGCCTCAGCCACGTCCCAGCTGTGTGACCCTGGGCAAGTCACTTGACCCCCATTGCCCACCCTTATCAATCTTCCACCTATGAGACAATACACCGAAGTACAAGGGTTTAAAAAAAAAAAAAAGAAAGACACAGATTATATCCCACTCAAAGCCCTCTTACTAGAGGTACTAGTCTTCCTTGAACGCCTTGTACACCCCGCCCCCAGCTTAACACATTAGAAACTAAAGGGAATTTCCTTTTGGATATTCTATGATTCTCTCCTTTGAACTGAAATATCTTGCTCCCAATAGTAGCAATCTTGTTGAGTACAGCTGACTATGAGCTGACCTTATCCCAGATGTTACCACTTGCCAGCCTCCCCAACCTCTGGTTATTTTGTAAAAACAACTTGAACCTCCCAAGCCCTGTCCCTGTTGCTGCTCCTCATAACCCTCTCTAGCTTTCAAAATTAACTTTCACTGTTATATAAAACAACTTATATAACAGCTTCTCAAGGTTATGCCCTCATTCAGACTCCCTCTCTGTTAAATATATTTAAACCCTGCCCCTCTAAAGCCCCTCAAAAGACTCTTTTACCTTTGTGCTATGTGGTGACCCAGGATAACAAATCTCCTTGCATCTATTAAAGACCTTTTATTGTTGCCACTTTGGTAATGCTTTTTAATTCAGGGTGACACTATGTATTGTCTGGCATATTCTCAGCGGTATAGTTTTTTTTTAATTTAAACATTTATTAATATTCATTTTTAACATGGTTACATGATTCATGCTCCTCCTTTCCCCTTCACACCCCGCACTCCCCCCACCCATGGCCAACACACATTTCCACTAGTTTTATCATGTGTCATTGATCAAGACCTATTTCCAAATTGTTGATAGTTGCATTGGTGTGGTAGTTTCGAGTCTACATCCCCAATCATGTCCACCCCAACCCATGCGTTCAAGCAGTTGTTTTTCTTATGTTTCCTCTACTGCAGTCCTTCCTCTGAATGTGGGTAGCGTTCTTTACCATAAATCCCTCAGAATTGTCCTGGGTCATTGCATTGCTGCTGGTACAGAAGTCCATTACATTCGATTTTACCATAGTATATAAGTCCCTGTGTACAGTGTTCTTCTGGCTCTGCTCCTTTCACTCTGCATCAGTTCCTGGAGGTCTTTCCAGTTCACCTGGAACTACTCCAGTTTATTATTCCTTTTAGCACAGTAGTATTCCATCACCAGCATATACCACAATTTGTTCAGCCATTCCCCAATTGAAGGACATACCCTCCTTTTCCAGTTTTTTGCCACCACAAAAAGCACAGCTATAAATATTTTCCTACAAGTCTGTTTATTTATGATCTCTTTGGGGTACAAACCCAACAATGGTATGGCTGGATCAAAGGGCAGGCATTTTTTTTTATAGCCCTTTGAGCATGGTTCCAAATTGCCAGCCAGAATGGTTGGATCAGTTCACAACTCCACCAGCAATGCATTAATGTCCCAATTTTGCCACATCCCCTCCAGCATTCATTACTCTCCCCTTTCATTTTAGCTAATCTGCTAGGTGTGGGGTAATACCTTAGAGTTGTTTTGATTTGCATTTCTCTAATTATTAGAGATTTAGAACACTTTCTCATGTACTTATTGATACTTTTGATTTCTTTACCTGAAAATTGCCTATTCATGTCTCTTGCCCATTTATCAATTGGGGAATGGCTTGATTTTTTAAACAATTGCTTTAACTCCTTGTATATTTGAGTAATTAGACCCCGTCAGAGTTTTTCGTTATAAAGATTTTTTTCCCATTTTGTTGTTTCCCTTCTGATTTTGACTACATTGTTTTTGTTTGTACAAAAGCTTTTTAGTTTAATATAATCAAAACCATTGAATTTACATTTTGTAATTTTCTCTAACTATTCCTTGGTTTTAAAATCTTTCCTTTCCCAGAGATCTGACAGGTATACTATTTTGTGTTCACTTAACTTATTTATAGTTTCCCTCTTTATATTCAGGTCATTCACCCATTCTGAATTTATCTTGGTGTAGGGTGTGAGATGTAGATCTAAACCTAATCTCTCCCATATTATTTTCCAAATTTCCCAGCAGTTTTTGTCAAATAGTGGATTCATGTCCCAAAAGTTGGGCTCTTTGGGTTTATCATACACTGTCTTGCTGATGTCATTTACCCCAAGTCTATTCCACTGATCCTCCCCTCTCTCTCTTAGCCAGTACCATATTGTTTTGATGACTGCTGCTTTATAGTATAGTTTAATATCTGGTACTGCTAGGCCCCCTTCCTTCACATTTTTTTTCATTATTTCCCTTGATATTCTTGATCTTTTGTTATTCCAAATGAAATTTGTTATAGTTTTTTCTAATTCAGTAAAGAAGTTTTTTGGTAGCTTGATAGGTATGGC